>NW_020175192.1:12189713-12244131 GCF_003031525.2 Neophocaena asiaeorientalis asiaeorientalis
GCCCCACTCCATACTCAGTGGAGACAAGTTTTATCACCTCTATAGCCGTTATCGGGTAGCCCTCACATTGTATTCATTTAACTGTGTGGCAAATGGCCCCCATACTTACAATACCAAAAATTAAAATTAAAACAATTATCTAGGGTGCTTACAGAGAACCCGGATAAATACGAAATTTAAATCTCTTTGGCTGAAATTCACACAACTGAAAGCTAATTCCTAACTTGAAGGGGGAGGAATTTTTTCCCCAGTCTTCTTCAAAAATGAGGCATTCGCGTTCGTAACGCAAGCGGCTCTCGGCTTAGCTACGTGAAGTGGGAGCTTCGGCTCCTCTCCAGAGAGCGGGAGCGCAGGCGCGGGCGCGCACACGTGGACACACGCTCACACGCGCCCGCCCACGCCCCCTTCCTTGTGCATTGCCTGCGGGATTTACGGGCTTCGACCGCGGATTACTGTCAGGTGCAGAAAGCAAGTCTTTGTTTGGTGGGCATTTTCCTCCCCCCCACCCCGGATTTGACTGTTATTTACGGGCCACGTGAGCGCCGGGCGGGGGTCAGGCGGGCGGGGAGGCGCCCCCAGCGCTGGGGAGACAAAGGCTAGCAGAGCCCGGCGGGTGCGGCAGGGGGACGTCTCCCAGCTCCTGCGACACGTGCGCAGTTGGCCCGGACCTGCCTCTGACTGAGAGGCTCTTCCACGAGATGTCCAGTTCAAGCCCTTGGAAAGGCAACGGCGTTTTCCTGGAAGCGGGCCTGGCTGCCCAGGAGCGGCCCGGGAAAGCCGGGGATGGTCGGGGCGTGGGAGCCCCTTGGGAAGGGCGCGCTCCTGGTGTACCAGGGAGAGTGAGTCTTTACACGGAGCCTCACGGCCACCTCAGCACGTGAGAAACCAGACAGAGGCCCCCATTGCCCTTGGAGGGAGTACAGACCCCTTCCCAGCGGAGAAGCCAAGCAGCGAGCCTTTGACCGCTGACCGCCCCTCCGCCGTGCCCCGCGGCCTCGGTCTGTCCGCAGTGGTGGCCTCCTCCAGGCCCGGGACTAGACTGAGCCCGCGCCTCGTGTGCAAAATGTCAGGGGGAGCCCGAAAGTCAGTGGTCGAAATAAATATCCTAATGTAGTACCTTAAACAAAGTTAGTGCCCCCCCTCACGAAAAGAATGCACGATGAACAAAGTAGTAGATTTTAAACAGAGACGGGATCAGTGCATTGCAGAGCCATTTTGGAGCCCGAGGTAAAAAGGAGTATCCCCACGGGAGAGCGGCGCTCCTCGCGGCGCACTCAGCTTGGGCTGGGGGTCCGGGAGCGCGGGCGCAGCGGGAGGGGAGCGCGGGTCGTAGGTTTCGGAAGTGGAGGCCGCCGCCGAGGCCGGGCTGGGGAGTGGAGGGGTGGCCCTGGAGGCCGGAGGTGACATCTCCGGAGAGCCGCTCCGCGGGGAACAAAGGCGGAGCGGAAGGCCAACTCAGGGGAGGGAGGGACCCCGCGGGTTGCGGCCCTTGTTGCCTCTGCAGAGCCAGAGTGGAAGACTCGACCCCGCTGCCACCAAGGCCCGGAGCGAGTCCTGTAATTCCCAGCTCGCTGGTTAATTCAAACGAACAAGACTTGGCAAGATGGGCGAATACTTTTTGGCTTCTGTCGTGACCCCACCGAGGCGCGCACACACCCCCTGCCAAAAGCGGCCTCTGGGAAATGAAATGCATAAGTAAAAACGGGGGCGGGAAAAATGCGAATTGACCTGGAAAAAGCAAGGCAAAGAAACCTGAATCGGCCGTGGAGCGTATTAAATCCTTTACGCGTCAATTTCCCTGGGTCTAGCTTCGCACCAAGTGTGGACCCTAATTGTCATTTCCTGAGAAGACAATTCACACGAGTACAAGACGGGGTGAGGACTTTTCCAAAAGCCGAAAACGTCGGGTTTTTTTTTCCCGCATCAGGGTTAAATAAACATCTTTGGGAAGCGTGGAAGGGAGTGGCACTCCCGCCTTCCTTCTTGGGAACAACATTCCGGATTCAATTAATGCCTCCCTCCGAGTCGTAAAGCAGCAGACTCCACACCTCACTCCTATTAACTGGGCTTTGGGGCGGGAGGGTTTTCTCTTTCATCGTCTGGGTTGGGGTTTGCCCACGTTCCTCGGGAAGCTATAAAGCTGATTTAACGGTTTAAGATGAAAATCGATCAGGCTAAGGCAGAAGCTCATGGCTGAGGAATCGCAAGAGAAAAAACGGCTGGCGGGCCGAACGCACTCCGTAAGCCTGGGGCGAGGAGGGCCGGGCCGGCTGGGATGCGGTGCAGGGTTCCCCAGTCCACTTGGGTACGTGGGGGACACCTGCGAGGCTGGTAAGGGGCAAGCACGGAGGTGAAGAGGAATGAAACCTCGAAACCGAGCCCAGGCCTCCGCTAGGCCGGCTTCTCGGCTGGCGGCTTTGTTTTCCGCCCGTCGCCGCCGCCACTACCGCGGCGGGGTGCGATGGCTGCACGGCGACTCGGGTAGGGCTGGACGCGGGCCGCGGAGGCCGGGGAGAGGCGCCGCCAAGCTCCATTCACGAAGTCCGGGCGCTGCGGCTCGCCCGCGGGTCGGAGGCCTCCTCCCTCATCCTCTAGGTCTTGGTTTTATGAATGGGCCTGGCGGCGAGAGCCGCGCGCCCTGTTTACTCCGCTCTTTGTGACGTCGCGTCCCCGTGACTGGGCGCTAGCGGCCGGTACTCCATTCACGCGCCCGGGCGGGCGGAGGGGGTGGGACTAGCGGGGCGAGGGGAGTCGCGAGGGGGCGGGGAGCGAGCGCGGGGGGCGGAGCAGGGCTCGCGACCTAGAATGGAAAGAGGCGGGGCCTCGCGAGGTAGTAATGAATCTGCCCCCTCCCGGGGGAGAGCAGAGGAGCATTAATAAATCCATAAGCCGAGGAGAGGAAACTCTGGCTGGGGCAGACCGCGGAGCTCCGGCAGTTCGTGGGGAACGGCGGCCAGAGCAGCACAACGGGCAAAATACAATAGAGGCGACAACGGAAAGAAGCCCTTGGTCCTCTCCCGTAAACACACTCCCCACACCGCCACCTCCCCCTTGGCACCGTGCTGCCTGGCGCCCGAGGCCGCTCGGACTGCTATGTAACTGCGAGGCTGTGGGAGGAAGGGGACCGGGGAGAAGAGGTTCGGCCGTGGGAGCCCCTAAGGGCCAAGTTTGCGGCCACTTCTGCCCGCGCCCTCCCTTAGCCCCCGCTCGCCCCTTCCTGCAGCCCAGCTGGCCCGGGCGTCCTTCGCCTCCTCGCGTGCCCAGCAGCCGCGGTTCCTGGCGACCATGGTGACGGTGGAGGAGCTGCGGGAGATGGACTGCAGCGTGCTCAAAAGGCTGATGAACCGGGACGAGAACGGTGGCGGCGCGGGCGGCAGCGGCAGCGGCAGCCACGGCGCCCTGGGGCTGCTGAGCGGCGGCAAGTGCCTGCTGCTGGACTGCCGACCGTTCCTGGCGCACAGCGCCGGCTACATTCGAGGCTCAGTCAACGTGCGCTGCAACACCATCGTGCGGCGGCGGGCCAAGGGCTCGGTGAGCCTGGAGCAGATCCTGCCCGCGGAGGAGGAGGTCCGCGCCCGCCTGCGCTCCGGCCTCTATTCAGCCGTCATCGTCTACGACGAGCGCAGCCCGCGCGCCGAGAGCCTCCGCGAGGACAGCACCGTGTCACTGGTGGTGC
Source organism: Neophocaena asiaeorientalis asiaeorientalis (assembly GCF_003031525.2). Lineage (NCBI taxonomy): Eukaryota > Metazoa > Chordata > Mammalia > Artiodactyla > Phocoenidae > Neophocaena > Neophocaena asiaeorientalis. The sequence continues at coordinate 12,193,390 of NW_020175192.1, forward strand.
AGGCGCTGCGACGCAACGCCGAGCGCACGGACATCTGCCTGCTCAAAGGTAAACGCCGGCGCCGGGCGCGAGCTGGAGGGTCGATGCGGCGGGGCTCCGCGGCCTGAGCATTAGTGGGCAGGAGAAGAAGTGCCTGGAGGGACTCGTGGCTGCGGGATCCCCCCCGCACACTCCTTTGTGCGTACTGGTGTGTGCGCGTAGTGTGCAAGGATTCTGTGTTTGTGTGCAAGCGCGAGCTCCTGAGGTCCTCAGAGACGGTGAGGGCTCCGTCACCTGAAATTCCGGACCTTTCCTGGCGATTCTGCGATTGTTTACAGCCACTAACGGTCTGGTCTTGCGGGCGAAGCGACTCAGCTGCGTTGCCCACCTTCGAGTCCAGGGAAGTGCTCCCAAGTGCCACGGTGGGGAGGTTAGGCCTGTTGGATTGGCGTGTCCGGGCCCCGCCCTGAGTCCGACCCAGAGATCCCGAGACATGGGGCAGGGGGTGAAGGAGGGTGGGCGCGGGGATGGGATGGGCCCTGCGGGAAACCAGCCCTTCCTAAACGCAAAAACGAAGATCGGCTTGCGGGCCTGATGTGGAGCGATCTGTTCTCTCCTCCCCTGCTGCCCAACTCCGAGCTCCACCTGGAGGATCGCCAACCCCTCCCGCCTCGGGCCATCCCCAGGCTCCGGAGCGGGAGGCGGGAGGTCCGAGTATCTGGGGAACGCAAGGCGGGACGGGGCCTCAAACTGCGACAAGTGCGACCTTTTGTTCAGACTCGACTCTCAGATGGCGGCGCGCGCTTAAGTGCGGAACTCTTGGGGAGGGGAGGTCTTGTCAAATGTGCAAGTCGGAAACTCCGAAAGGGCCGAGGGCTACCCAAGTACCTGGAGGGACGGGGACGCCGACCGCACCTGCCGGGCGGCGGGCGGCGGGGAGCTGGCGGGTTGCTTGGGGCCCCTTGGGGCCGCGCAGTGCCCCTTCCTCCCGCGCCGCATTCCGCGAGTTCCTTCGCCCGCGGCGGGTCTTGGCCTCCGAAGTCCAGAGGCGTTTCGGACCCGGGCTATCAAAGAGCCACCCCTTTCCCTGTCGGCGCCCCTGGCCCCCCTCCCTCCTGCCCTGCCCTCTCTAGACCCGCTCACTGGAGAGGAAGGGAGATGGGGCGGGAGGCGCGGCGGAAACCTCTCCCCGCCGCCCCTGCCAAAAAGCACAACACTGCCCAGTGCCGGCGGGCCAGGCTTGCCCCCGTGAACAGCGGGGGACTTTGTTCTCGGCAGTTGTTTCCTGGCCATTTGACCTGTCAGCTGCTGGGGAAATGCTGCTGTTGACCTTTGGTTGAACTACTAAGGCGATTTTGCTGATTTTTCTTTCTCTACGAGGGCGGCCTTTGGCACCTCACATTAAACCAAACGCTCCTCCTTTCTCCTCCCAGTGCTTTAAGAGAAAGTGCCAGGAAGAGCCCTGCACCGGAAGGACCGCTAAGCCCGGCGAGCTGGGCGCAGGGGGCCCGGGGCCCCCGCCTGCCCTGGCGCCGAGCTGTGTCGGGAGCCACGCGGCCCCGGACCGGGTAGAGCGCCGGGCTGGGGTCCGGGCTGTTGACGCACGCCTCCTGCACTCCCTTGCATGATGCCGGCGTGCCGGCGCTCGTGGGGACGAGGAGAGAAACGTCTCTGGGACCCAAGTCCTTTCGAGTGGCAGGGGCTGGACGGGGTGTTCTCCGTGCCGCGTTGACCTCGATCGCTCCTGATTTGGAGCCCAATCGCGCGCCTGCCTGCGCGGGCCCTGAACACAGGACCCTTCTCGAGGTAGGGCAGACGCACGTGGGGTCTGGGTTCGTTCTGTTTTGTTTTTCTTCCTGGAAGAAATCCGGAGAGGACCGCCCTAGGGTTTCCGGGCGCGCAGACACTTAGGCCCCGCTCCCGGGGAAACAGATTTTTAAGGCTTCCGCCTCGGGCTCGTGGCACCTCCCTGGTTCCCCCGAATTCCGCCGGGAGACCCCGGAGCCAGACCTGTATGTACCGAGAGCCGCCCTGCGGACCGGCCGCCCGGCGCAAGGCAGATGCTAATGTGAAGGCTGCGTTGGACGGGCAGCCCTTGGGTAAAAAGGTAAAACGACAGTCCCCTGGCGGTTGGCGAGGTGCCTGGCCCACGGAAAAGGCGTGTTTTAAGGGCTGTTTCCTCCCGAGGCCTGCACTGCCTCCTGTTGTCTGACCTGGTGCGGGCAGGGAGGACGGCCCGCTGCCTCTCAAAGTCCGCATCCTCTGAGCCGGAAAGTGTCTAGGCCTGGACCGAGCTTCTCTCTCTCCAGGAACAGGCCCCCCGGGAGGAGCCAGGAGAGGTTCAGCTGGGTTTTTCTGAGCAAAGGGAGCCTGCCTTTGGAAGCAGCCGCCTAAAATTCACAGAGTTTGGGCTGCGGAGGGGGCTCCTTCCAGCTTGTTCTGCAGTGGTGGTAGAACTTCTTTGAGGTTAACTGGGTCCTATTCTATTCAACTTGAGTATTTTCATTTATGTGCTAAGCAGAGGCGGTCTCCACACAGGTCTTGTTTCTTCTCCTTGCCTTCTACTGGAAAGGCATCCCTAATGAGGGCAGAAGGAAATGGGCGTGGTCTGCTCCCCCAGCGCTGCGGGAACGTGCCTCAGGGGGAGGACAGCCATGCCTCCTGCACTCCCATCCCTTGGAGAAGTGGAATGGCAGGAAATGTGGGCTCATGGTCAGGGGGGAGCTGGGGACGGGGAACTAAAGGGAAACGGGGAGACAAGCCCCTTAGATTATCTTTAGTAAATGCCTTAACTGATTAGGGGTTGGGTAATTTTTTTCCCACCGGAGTTGTTCCTTTATTTTGCAGCCAATGGGCCTTCCTGGGCGTCTCATTTCATGTGCAGTGGTGGGTGTGGAATAAAAGTGGTCAGACATTAAGCCAATGGAAGACTGATTGTTGGTGTCTGCCGTCCTGGAGGGAGAGTAAAAACAGCTGGGCATTTTCAGAAGCTCTATTACCCTTCCGGGCCACAGACTATCTAATTCTACCAATTAATTGCATTTTTAAAGGCCGATTTTCCCATTTCTGCCACTTTGAGGGCAGGAAGTTGGTTACTCATTGCAGGCAGTTAATAACTAATACTACAGGCAAGAATTCATAGTTAAGAGTAAACTTTACTTTCTATCAATGAAATACTATCTGGCCTTTACATTTCCTAATATTACCCAAGGTTTGCTAAAAGCAGTAACCCAAATCACTACATTTTCTGGTCTTTAGGCTAGTAAAAGCTTCCCATTGGGATAAACTTTTTTAAGCTCATTTTATTTAAAATCCTGTAAGACATTTTTAGGGACAGTTTAGAAAGTTTAGCATTTCAGATTTTATTACAGTACACGTCTCCTTTGAAATCCCTTTCTCGCTCCTCATAGATCCTTGGAATAGGGTTTTAGACAATCGCTCCCACCCCATCCACCCTGGGTCAATAGAGAAAGACAAAAAGAGCATTTTCTTACCCTAACAGAAGTCTTCCTTTACCTCCCACAGTCTCCAAATCAATCAGTCTGTTTTGCAGAAGATGTCAGGTATAAAAACATTATCTTACTTTTCTTTCTATCTAAAATTCGTCTCAGCCCATGACCTTTGTCAGTTCTTATTCAAGTTCTGATTTAAAAGCTGTCCTGGAGCTGTTTTGAGAAACTGGGAAGATCAACTAAATACTCCAACTTCTCCTTCCAGGTTGGAAGTCACCTACCCAGTAGTCCCCAGGCCTGATCATACAGACCTGACATTATGCTTCCTGTGAAAACAGCCACTAAGGCCCGTAATGAATGCTATGGGTGGGGTTCGGGTGACTGTCTTCTGTCTTTTCTTTCTCTGTGTCCATTTGCCCTACCCATCCTCGTTTCCAGGATGTCAGTGGCATCAAACAGCAGAGTCCTGGGGGATGCTAAGGTTGAACACCTCTTTCACCCAAAGGCAAAAGGACTGGCTTTTCTCCTTGCAAACAGGACACAATGCCCATGACAGCCAAGAATTGTTAGAAATACAAAAAAAAAAAAAAGTAGGCCTTAAAGGTAATTCCTAACCCCTAGTCGAAGGCCTTAAAGAATTGTAAGGAATGAAGCAAACTCACTACTCTTTGCATCATTTGAACTGGATGTTTCCAACCAACAAGAGCAACTAAAGACAGGGTGTAGGTGTAAATTGAGAGTGGCAATCTGATTGTCCGTAAGCCTATCACAGCTCCCTTGGGCTTCTCCTGGATGCTTACAGGAAAGGTGGGCTGTCCCCACCAAGGTGGGCTGCACAGAGAACTCAGAGAGGAGAAAGGGTGGCCTTTTTAAAGGGCCAAGAAATTCCTTGAAAAAAATCAGAACATCTGAAAGCAGATAGCTGGTTTCCTTGCTGGGAGGCAGTTCCCATCTAACAAAGAGGAAGTTGGAGAGGAAGAAATGTAGACTCAGCGGAAGGCGGCTTGCTGAACGGAGCAGATAGCACAGAAGGACTCTGGGAGGGGCTGCAAACAAGGTCCAGCCCGAGTGTGGCATCAGGTGTCAGCCCAGCTGGCCCGGGACCAAGGTCTTGACACCAAGCCCCAAGGTGAGAAGCCCATTTAGCTAAACTGGAAATGCTCAGCATTTAGAGGGGTGCTTCCTAGGTCAACACCCACATCAAGGGAAGTTCTCAAAGCCAAGGGACCTTCGAATGTCCCCAGACTTGCCTGCTGGGCAACATTTGCCTTGTATTGATAAGCTGTCCCAAGAGAGCGAGGCCATGAGCCCTGTCTGTGAACGGGTGATATTCTGAGCATGGAGAGGGTCACGGGGAAAACCTGGCAGCCACGTTAAGATCCGTGACCATCGTCACCACCAAGAGACAGTCTTTCCCATCACAGACCCCATTAAGAGTCCTATTATGGTGAGACGACCAGCACTACGCCAGCCTGCCCTTTCTTTCCCAAGGACTTTCTCCCACATTCACTCCCACCCCTGCATAAGCAGGAGGCCAGCCAGTTTTCAAAGCTACAGTTTCTGTGTGAGAAGATGAAAGGAGCACAGAATGGAACTGTAGATGTAGTTATTCCTCAGGGGAATCAAGTGGAAAATTATAGTCCTTTTTCCCCCCCCCCCCCCCCCCCCCCCCCCCTTTTTTTTTAAAATTTTAAAATGAAGTTGAGAAAATGAGAGCTTTAAGACTAGAAGGTATATTGTTAAATAAGAACATGAGAAAAACGGGTCAAAATTAGTCAGCATGCCTGTTACAGAATTACATGCAATAGGACGTAGGAGAAAACCAGGTGGGAATTCATTGGCGTTTGTGCTGTGAAAATGTGTTCAGAAGATGGAAATATAGGTCTTGAGGCACCTGCTGTCGGTTTGTAGTTTGCAAATGAGTAGTTTGTGAATGTTCAGGATCACAGAATGTTGGAACTTAGAGATGATATGGTCTGGAATCCTTACATTTTGAGGGTGGAAAACAGGACTTAGAGGGAATGTGTTAGCTGGGCTTCCACAGTCGGAGCTGGGACGCGTCCACACCTGTCTGCTTTGTCTACCCTGCACATCTGCAGGGGTCACGGGGTAGAGCGCCCCCCTCCGGGTCTACAGTGGCAATAAGCTTTCCCTCTCATGAGTTTTGGATAAAACTTGGAGATCTAAACCTAGCTCTTACTGGAAGGGCCGAGGCTCTGGTACCTGCACAGATGTGGGCTGGGAAGGGAGGCACAGAGGAGAGGGGGCTGGGGGCAGTCTTCTTCAATCCCACCCACCCTAAGAAATTCAGTTTCATTTCTGCCACGACCCAGTATAGAGCTACTCTATATTCTTCGAGATGATTTGAAATTTTTTTTGAAGTGAAATGATCCGTGTGCTTATTACGTAATTTGAGCTCTTAAAATACATTTTTTCCCAAGAGATGTAAGACGTGAGTGGTACCCTCCAGTAAGCTCATCACCTGGCCAGGTGTCTGTAGCCCCACACTGACGGGGCTAATGCCACACTCGGGCTGGAGTCAAGGTGGTGTGTGGGGGAAGAAGAGCCAGCAAGTGGCTTTAGCTGAAGTCCCTGTGACGGGGACCGTCACTCTGAAAGCACAATGCCATGAAATTACACGCTCTGTAAATGCAGCGCATTCAAGGAGCTTCTATTCTATTTCGTGAAATAGAAAAACGCTGGTCACGACTCCTCCATGACTACCTGGAAAAGCACCGGAAAGAAGCACTTTGGTGAAGTGTCAGCAGTGCTCTGTTCACATCCCTTCTGTTTCTGCGTGAAAACTCTTTCTTCGCGTGATGAACCCAGCAGGCAAGGCCCCTAGAGAAGGCCCACCGGGGAGGCAGCGGTGGGCAAGCAGCAGGGTGGGCTCCTGACGGCCAGCTTCAAAGGGGCTTTCAGGCCCCTTCTGTGGACTGAATGCTGGTCCCGCCCTTACCTGGGGGCTGCCCTGAACCTCCGTTTCCTCTTCTGTAAAACTGGGGCTTGTCACGCCTTCCTCTAGGGCTACTGGTTGGATACCTGTGTGGGAAGAGCCTGACACATAATGAACACTTCCTTTTAAGAGGGTCTGTCATTTTTATGAACACGCATGGGATACCTGGAGGTGGCTTCCTGGCGTGTGGCCTTGTGAGTGGGGTGTGGACTTAATGGCCCCTGACCTGCACTCCTGTGTCTGCACTGCCTCGCCTGCGAGCTCCAGGCCCACCAGGGCACGTTCAGCTCATCCAAGGGCCTGGCCTGAGTGCAGCTGAGTGCAGCACCTCGGCCCCAGAAGGAGATCCTTTGGTGATGTTCCTTGTAACTACCAGCCACAGACCACCCCCAAAGCTAGCAACGGCTCAGGAGGGAAAACCTTTCCACTGCTGCCACCGAGGGACGCAGCCCTCACCTTGTTCCTGTCCCTTGAACAAATCTGCTTCTTCACTTGGTTCCTTTCTGCCTGTTCTCTGAAAACCCCCCAGAGGGAACAGACTTTTCAGTAATCGTGTTTTCCCACTTTGTTGTAATGGTGCCTTTTCCTGACCGTTGCTGTCTCTCTGTCCTGTTATGAGCAGCCTAGGGGTGACGACAGACAGCCCCCCTCAGGCCGGGTCTGGCCTCTGGGCCACCTGCACCCTCCCCTGCACACCACACCCCCAGGGTCAGCCGCAGGCTCGGAGCCCTCCGAGGGTTCTGCTGGGCCCTCCCTGCCCCGGATTGATTGATGGTTGACCCTGGGAGGTAGCAGATGTCCCTGACTGGGCAGGGCACTCAGGGCTCAGGAAGTGCCCAGCACCTGTTCTTCTGCTGTCTTAATTACCAGCTCTCAAGATGCTTACTGGAAAAAATAAGTAAAGCCCAGGAGGAGAAGGCTGTCCAGGGTCTGAGAAGTTGCCAGGAAAGCCAAAGTCACCTGTAGGTACCAAAAAAGAAAACCTTCATTGAGTTTCTCCCCGAGGCCCGGTGCAGTGCATTGGCCGTTCCAGTCAGCCCTCACAGGAGACTCCTGGCCTTGGAAGCTTCATCACATTTTACAGATGAGGAGGAGGCTCAGAGAGGTTCATTGACGGCCCCAAGGCTGCACAGCCGATGATTCAACCCAGACCTGTGAGTCTGACTGCAGAGGCGAGGCTCTTCAGGACTTCAGTCTGGTGCCCTGTCGTGTACCTTCTCAGCAGCGAGAACATTCTTCCCACCACTCTGAGGTTCCTTAGCTCCTGCTGCCCTCAGGCCTGCTCTTCCTCCGTGACCTTGGAGCCGGGCCCTGGCCCTCCTGTGACTGTTGGCCTGCCTGTCTAGCTGATGAGCTTTTGGAGGGCACCACTCATGCCTTGCATCTCTTTGAAAAAAATGTATTTTACTAGCTCAAAGTATGTAATAAAGACACGGATCATCTTGCTTAAAAAATTTCAAATCCTGGGCTTCCCTGGTGGCACAGTGGTTGAGAGTCCGCCTGCCGATGCAGGGGACACGGGTTCGTGCCCCGGTCCAGGAAGATCCCACATGGCATGGAGCGGCTGGGCCCATGAGCCATGGCCGCTGAGCCTGCACGTCTGGAGCCTGTGCTCCGCAATGGGAGAGGCCACAACAGTGAGAGGCCCGCATAATGCAAAAAAAAAAAAAATTTTCAAATCCTGTAGAAGTCTCTAGAATACCAAGTGATGGCTTTTCATATAGATGATCAACCTCCGTTGGTTGAGTGACCCATTTCTCCTTCCGCTTTCTCCAAAGGGCAGCATCTCCCGAAGTCTCCCATCCCAGGGACTTCAGCTAGAGGCACTTGCTGGCTTTTCTTCCCGCACACACCGCACTTGGGGCAGCGGTGTTTACAGCTTTATAGGGCAAGGGGACAGATGGGGGTGATAACAGGAGGGAGGCCGCTCCTGCAATGAAAAGTCCACTGAGGCCACCAGCACATCTGAAGGCGGGCAGTACTGGCCCCTCTAGCAGGTTTTCCCTCCAGGGAGGCTGGTCATTATGACTCAGCGGGAGCCAGGGCCTGGGACCAGAGAAATATCCATTTATAGCCTGAGGGAGGGAGTGGGGGAAATAGGAGGCCTCCAGTCAGAGAGGAAAAAATGTCTGCCCTGTTTCTGGAAGCCTTAATGATGTGGCAAACATAATTTTCTTTCCTCTCCAAAGCGGAAGTTTCTAGGGTTGGGATTCAGGGCAAGTAATTGACTAACCGTCACATGTTGGAAAATTGCTTTGCACAGTGGTGATCGAGAACAGTGGCACCCACCCTCTCACTTAGTCATAAAGACGTAACGGGCTAGCTGCCTACGTGACCATCAGTTGAGTGGTGGTTCCAGAACCCGCAGACCCTACTGAATTCATTTATAATCCATTTTTGGTCCAACAGAAACTGCAAAAATAAAAATACAAGCAGGGCCAAACCTTGACAATAGATGGTAAGTGTCCCGCAAAGGGAAGTCCCAGAGATCACAAGAAAATCAGAGATACAGGTTGAATGTCTCTCTTCTTGGTGTGTTTCACTGCCTGCCTCTACCTGAATCTCTGCCCGCATCTCTGCCCACGTCCGCCCGGCCAGCCCTTTCCTGAATGGCACTGACACTATTGCAGAGAAGTTGGCCGTTTCTCTCTTTTTACTTAAACGACCTTCCTTCCCTGGAAGACGACCCCACAGAGAACCATTCCAGGGCTTAGCAACTCTCAGGTCAGGAAATCCTCCCTTGCCCCAAACCTGTATGTAGCAAGAGGGATTTATTTAGATTTAAGCCCGTTTGCTCTCATTTTGGCCCCATGTCCATGGAACAGCTGTTCATGGGGCCGTGCAATTGGCATCTGTTCTGTTGCTGAGATCCAGAAGGGCCGATGCCAGGGTAATAGTTTTTTATTCTCTCCCACATTGGAGAACCTCTCTAAAAGAAGGCCTGTAGTTGGGGGATGACAGACATTTTTGTAGGGCCCAGGGGCCAGCTGAAGTGCTCATGGAAACCCCCAGTGGCTATTCCCTCTTTCTTTGTCATCACTGTAAAGAAATTATCCCTTCTTCATCTCCCCTGCACATCCTCCTTTGTGTATCTGCATCCCAATCCGAAGTCTTGTCCCTAAAGCTTTCATTCCCGCTTTCAGGATGCAGTCTTGGCCGAATGTAATCTCTGCATCCCGGGGAAAAAGGGCTCCATAGCCATTCTCTCTGGGCCCACAGCGCCACCCAGTGTCAAATGTAGGTACAACCAGCCGCAGCTTTCCAACAGCTCTCCCCCATCAGGTAGGATTCAAGTTCTTTGTGGTTTCCTGCTGGCTCAGCGACCCCATTAACCTGAATATCTTTCTACTTTACAGGTGGCTATGAGAGGTTTTCCTCCGAGTACCCGGAATTCTGTTCCAAAACCAAGGCCCTGGCCGCCATCCCACCTGCTGTGCCCCCAAGCACGGCCGAGTCCTTGGACCTGGGCTGCAGCTCCTGCGGCACCCCACTGCACGACCAGGTGCGAAGAGGACTGCTTGTCAAAGGCTTTGGACGCAGTGCCTCAATGTGGGGAGAATGTGTTGAGTATCGGGGTGTGATGTTATGTGGAGTCCACTATTCCTTGGAAGTCTTCCCCTTCCCTCTCTTATTACCCTCACCTAAGAAAAGAATATAAACACATATGTCCCTGACTTAGCCTCTAGAGTTCTGTGCAGACAAGCAAGGAAGGAGGCCAGAAGCATGTGGACTGCCCGATTCAAAACAGTTCGGCTGTCCGCCCCCCATACAAGTTAATTGTAAATGCTAAATGGACATAAATGATCAACCAACCCTTCTCCCAAGAAAACCAGCTTATGCCACTACATTTCATACAAGCCCACCTCTTCCAGCCCTTTCCTTTAGATGGAAATGGAGTGAATTTGTGGGGTCCAGCAACTCTGCTCCCCAAATCCGAGATCACTCGTGTTGATCTGACTCAGAAAAGTGTCATTAGTGAAGCCAGCGTTACCTCATTTTGCCAGGATGCCTCCTCTTGTGTGTGAGGTGGACATGGTGTCTGCTTTTCGTCTGCCAAGTGAAGGCGTATCCAGCCGAATAAGTGCCTAAGCCGCGTACCTCTGTGGTAGCGGGTGTAAGCTCTTCGCGTCACAAACAGTGGGGCACGGCCAGCTTCATCTGTCACGGCGGAAGTGGTCTGCCTGAACCAGCAGGTGGGGCCCAGAGTAGAGCAGAGCAGAAAGGCCAGAGCCCATCGCTCCCTGCCGGGGCCCGAGCGGCACACGGGAAACCTGGAGGGGCCGGGTCCATGGGCTGTGTCCCCAGGGCCCGTGAAAGCCCACCTGAGACTGGCTTCCCTCTCCCCACCCCACACGTCCCAGCCCCCTGCCCAGTTGCCTTTCACTTAACGACGTTTGCCGGTGGGGGGCGGGGGGCGCTTTGTTTTCCCTCTCTGGTGCAGGGGGGTCCCGTGGAGATCCTTCCCTTCCTCTACCTCGGCAGCGCCTATCACGCAGCCCGGCGAGACATGCTGGACGCCCTGGGGATCACAGCCTTGCTGAACGTCTCCTCTGACTGCCCGAACCACTTTGAAGGACATTACCAGTACAAGTGCATCCCGGTGGAGGACAGCCACAAGGCCGACATCAGCTCCTGGTTCATGGTGGCCATCGAGTACATCGGTAGGCTGGCTCCGGCCAGGGTGCTGGGTCCTCCCAGGCCAGGGTGCTGGGCCCAGGTCTGGCGGAGGGAGGACGGGAGGGAAGAGGGAACCACGTGTAGCTGGTGTGTGGAAGGAGGGACTTAGGAAGGGCCATATCCGGGGGCGGGGGGCTGCCTGTTTCCCCTCTTCCTCAGTAGGAAGGCTTGCCCGTGGGGTGTTGTGCAGGCCCTGGATAGTCTGACGGACCTAGGCAAACAGCAGGTGCTGTTAGCTTACAGAGTCAAGGACCTTTTCCTTGGATGTCCCCAGGTGCCGAGAGGATAAGACTCTGGGGATGGGGAGGGAGACAAAGGGAGGATTGGGTCATTGTTTTTGTTCCTGCAAATGAAAACCCTGCCGTGTGTGCGGGGATTGCTCCAGCTTCAGCTGGCGTATTTCCTAAGCGTAGTACATTTGTTTGCGTAATTCTCCGAAATACTCTAGCGGGGGTGGAACTCTAGAGGCCCTCCCCCCGTGGGTTTCCTCCCTGTGCGGCCTCAGCCTGGGAGGCGCTGTTCCTTCAGGGGTTCAGCCGCAGGCCCCCCTCTTCTCCAGTCCTCCCCGCACCCTCGTCCCGGCTGAGGCCGCCTGCAGCCGCCTTCCGGGAACGATGGGGACCTGGGCGCCGCTAACGGTGCGCCGCTCTCTGCCCCAGATGCGGTGAAGGACTGCCGCGGGCGCGTGCTGGTGCACTGCCAGGCCGGCATCTCGCGCTCGGCCACCATCTGCCTGGCCTACCTGATGATGAAGAAGCGCGTGAGGCTCGAGGAGGCCTTCGAGTTCGTGAAGCAGCGGCGGAGCATCATCTCGCCCAACTTCAGCTTCATGGGGCAGCTGCTGCAGTTCGAGTCGCAGGTGCTGGCCACGTCCTGCGCGGTGGAGGCCGCCAGCCCGTCGGGGCCGCTGCGCGAGCGGGGCAAGGCCACTCCCACCCCTACGTCGCAGTTCGTCTTCAGCTTCCCGGTCTCCGTCGGGGGGCACCCGGCGCCCAGCAGCCTGCCCTATCTGCACAGCCCCATCACCACCTCCCCCAGCTGTTAGAGCCTCTCGAATCCTCCCTCCCCTACACCCATAGGCTCTCAGCACGGGTTGGGTGGCGCCCTGTGCAGGCAGCAGGTCGGGACTGGCCCGCAGGGGGCGACAGAGCTCCTTCCATCCATCTCTCTTTGGCCAACCGGGGGGGCCAGCTAGAATGGCAATAAGGACTTCGAATACATATTTAACGCAAACAAACACAACGCTCCAACTTAGAGCAATAATGTCTTCCTCGGCAGGCAGGGAAGACCTGGGTTTTGGTTTGTGCGTCAGTTTTACTTTTCAGATAGGAATTTCTTACCTCATTTTTTTCAGCAGTAAGGCTTGAAGTTAGGAAACCCGCAGATCCTGGCAAATGTGCCCACCCAGTTCTGTTGAGGGGGAGGGGAAGGGAGGGAGGGGAGGGAAAGGGACAAGATAAAAACAGGTTCGCCAGAAGTGCCTGGTTCTGTGTGCTCGGTCCTTTTGTTGTTGTTGTAGTTACAGGATTTTTTTTTTTTTTAAAGAAATCTTTTAGGAAATGGTTTTCCTTTCTAAGTCACCACCAACAGGTGAATAATTATGCTTAATAATAAATAAAAGTATTTATTAAGAATTTCCTCAGAGTATGTAAGTACAAAGAGTCTAGTGATGGTGAATTTAGAATATATTTATGTTAACGTGGATCAGCAGAGCACAATAGCATGCAGACGTCAAAGCAGTTAGGAAGTAAGTGGTGTGTACAAGTTCGCATGATCAGCTTGCGTTTGTTACCGCTGAGAAGGAGTCAGGGTGGGGTGGGAGGAGGAAGAAAGGAAGGGACTACTTTTTCATTACAGCCTCCCTCGGTATCTGCCGGGGATTGGTTCCAGCACCCCTTCCCTCCATCGCGGATACCCAAATCCGTGGATGCGTAAATCCGCTGATTCTTGCATCCGCGGATACTGCGTCCGCGCATACTGCATCCGCGAATACGGAGCGTGGAGCGCACTTGGTTCTTGGGCACATGGGCCACTGAAGCGATTTGAAACCACAACAATACAACCGTTTCTGGTGATCAATAACTCACTGTGGCGGTGGAAGCATTTTTCTCATAGACCTGCCTGAGAACTTGTATATCATCTGTGATAAATGCCATATCATATAAGGTGCTCATAAAAAAAATTGGGCGCAATTCAGCTTTTCCTGCAGTGAATCATTTGGCAAGGCCATTGGGGGAACCCAGCTAAGAGAGATAGACCCGAAATGGATCCTTTTGGAAGTGGAAGCACCATCTTTTTTCTCTTTTACATAAATCAAGAGTTTTTAATTTTAGGGGGTTTGCTTGGAATGAAGTACACCAACAAATTCTTGGGTTCTTAAAATTCGTGGTGTCGGTGAATATTTTTAAAGTGAATAGGTGAATAAAAAGAAGGGAGTGGACACCCCATTTCAGGTCCCTTGGAAGTCTAGGACAGCAAGAGAGAGTGAGTGAAGAGTCGGGCAGACTCTGTGGGGGAGCTGGCTGCTTGGCTTCTGTGACAGGCATCCAGGGCACTTGTGTGCCATCTTAGAATCCTTTCTTGGGATAGTGCCATTTTCAGGGCCCTTTCCAGATGGAGGAATGGCTTTTGGAGAAAGAAGGAGATGGGTTGGGCTTGGGGGGAGGGAGGACGGGACAAACCACGTGTTATTTAATTTGTAGTATCGTGGAACAGTGTTGTTACCCAGTACCAGGTTAGAGGTAATTCCAAACTTGTCTAGAAGCGAGAGCATGCTTTTTGGTTTTGTTTTTTGGGTTCTTTTTAGTCTTCTGAGGATCTAAGTGATGCACATTCCTGCTCACCCATAGATAACTTCAAGCCTCAAGGTTGGAATAGTGTTGGAATGCTCCTTCTTAGCCCCACATCCCAGACAGGACCAGGTTCCTTACATTTCCTTCCACAAACATGAGCCTGTGTTGGCATCATTTGTCCTGCCTTTCCCAAGCCCTGTCTGAAAAAGCGTGGGTTCCCACATGCAGATAGGCCTGCAGGAGGGACTGCTTGAGAGAGGAGGGAAAGTAGCTTTTTACAGAATGAGTGTACATTGGCCAAAACTTGTGTATCCTGCTTTCCCAGACTGGATCCCAACCACACGGTCGGAACCCAGGACCTGCGCCAGACAGGTCTTTTCCCTGCTTTTCAATTCAAGTCTTCTGTCACAGTGTCAAACCACTATTTATAAAGCCATTTTCTTTGTACCCAATAGCAGCCCCAAAACTCTTAGAAATCAAATAGGAAATTGGCTTGATTGGAAACAGGGACTTGGGTCACTATTCCCCCATCAGAAGCCTCTTTGATGACTTGGAATAGCTGTAATGAAGACAGCACCGCAGGGTCTGTCCAAATGGCCAGTGGGTTTCAACAGGTGTCTCCCCATGGAGTGATTTCTGGTGACGCGAAACATGTGTCATGGGTGGAAAGCATTGCCACTTACACCGAAGATCAACTGTGCCATTGACAAAGGCAGTAGGCACTCTGGATCTTCCGTAGAGACTGGAGAATGCTGCCGGTTCCCTCCCGGCATCTCTGTGTGACCCAAGTGTGTTCGTGGAGCTTCCCCCGAGCAGTATTCGGCTGAAGCCGCCTGTGAGCCGGTGGCCGGGAGCTCCCAGCCTCAGTCGTGGCCTCCTGAGACCATTTTCCTCAGTTACCCATCCTAGCCCGATTCCAGAGAGTTACCCAAAAGGTTGGGAAGCCATGAGAAAAAATGTAGAATCCACGGGAAGATGGGCAGAGGGAGGTGGGACGGGTGATTCAAATGTGAGGGGAAGGGGCTGTGAGATTGGAGGGGCCGCCAAGCCTTTAGTTGGTAAAGTGGTGGTTCGCCCTGGCTGCCCGTCAGCCTCAGCTGGGGAGCTTTGAAACCCTGCTACCGGGCGATCCCAGACCAAGTACAGCAGGATTTCTGGAGGAGGGACCCAGGCATCAGTAGGTTTCAAAGCTCCCCAGGTGCTTTCCGTGTGTAACCAAGTTTGGGAAGCTACTTTCTGGATGGCAAGGTGCTCTTGGAGCCTGGGTCTTGATAACACGGAGCTGGCTTGTCTGGCAGAAGCCACAGCCAGGGGTTTGTCACTAGTTCAGTGTGGTCTCATGGTCAGTCCCCTCAGCTCTGCTGAGGGGCAAGATGGTTTCTGTCAGGAGCTCAGGGGCCACGTGACCTCCTGAACGAGGGGCCCTTTCAGGCCCCTTGAAAGCCAGCTGATGTGCGGAGCCTTGTTAGGAAACCGAATACAGTGTCTGGATGTCGATGTTCTTCCCTGAAAGTTCCCCTGTCTGTCGAGAAGGATGGAGAGTGCCACCTCTTTGAAGAGGACCCTGCCCTCCCTTAGAGTTTATGAGTCCTAGGAGAAAGAGGCTTCTTCAAGACAGAGCAATGCAATACTTGTAACTTCTGTAAATAGCCCCATCTTTCAGAGTGATGTCATTTCTACATTTGATATGCTTGTTTTTCTGTAGGATGTATATAGTCTAGGGGATTTTTTGTTTGGTTTTGTTTTTTAGATAAGTCAAACATGTCAGTTTTTATTTATTGCTTGAAAAAAAGATCATTTGAAGAAAAATAAATACATTTTCAACCACCTCTGGCTTGGTTTATCCTTTCCTGAAAAACTGTGCTGCTATCATGGCTTGGAAGATCTGGGTCATTTGATAATCTTGTGCGCTGTGTACCGTCTCCCGTGGAGACAGGCTGGTCAGATCTGTGAGCTCCCTAAACACCACTCAAGGAAGGTGACAGGAGAAGGCAGATAGGAATCTCAAGAACCTGATTTCTCTAGTCAGAGAGACAGGACGAAGTGAAGGATAAGAGACAGATGTCCTTCATCTGAGAGTCTCCTTTGTGCCAAGTACAGGATGGAGTGATAAGGATGGTTCCCAGGTGGGAGAAGTCAATCTTAAACAGCCTAAAGCACAAGTGACTAGGGCTATAACCAAAGACTATACAAGGAGTTACCACACCCTTCCCCATCAATAACAAGGGGGTCCATCCTGGCTCACAGAATCTTAGGAAGTTTTACGGACCTCATGTTCTCTCATACCCTGTAGCATGGAAATAGCAATATGCTTCCAGACAGAAGAAATACATGGATGAAGATGATATGTCAGTGGTTCCCCAATGCTGATCTGGGCGTTGCTTCTATCAGATTCCATTGGTACAAATTTCCCAAATTGTAAACCAAAATCATATTAGTAAACATGTATGTCCACTGTGTCATTGTTATTTAACATTATTTTAGAAGCACTGGCCAATGCAATTAGCAAGGGAAAGAAATGAGGTATACAGTTTGGAAAGTGTGAGCCCAAATTATCTGCGGATGATATGTATCTGAAAAACACCAGGGAATCAACTGAAAAACTATCAGAAATGAGAGAAATCAGCTAGTGGTTGATTGCAAAATGAACATGAAAAAATCAATAGCTTTCCTATATGAAAATATCAATTAAAAATAAAATAGAAGTAGTAGATCCCATTTACAATATCAGCTTAAAGATAAACTGCCTACAGTAAACTTTACCAGAGATAGGCAAGACCTAGCTGATGGACATGGTAAAGCACTACCAAGGGGCATAGAAGAACATCTGAAAAAATCTGAAAGACATACTGTGTTCTTGGATGAAAAGACTCAGTATTGAAAATATTTTATTTCTCCATAAATTAGCCTATGCATTTAATATCATCTCAATCAAAACACCAACAGGATTTGGGAGGAACATGGCAAAATGATCCTGATTTCACCTGAAGAAACAAATATGCAGGAAAATTCAAAAAAAGAAAAGGGAGAGTCACAAGGTTGGGGGGTAAGATTTATATCCTTTTGTACTGGGCATCTATCACTATTGTGATAAAAATAGTTTTAATTTTTTTATAGGAGATTATTTTAAAAATAGAGATTCTTGGGCTCATCTAAGACATTGAGTCAGAGACTACACAAACTCCCCCCCAAGAGATTCTGACTTACAGCTGGTTTCAGGACTGCCTGATACAGGCTTGACCTCTAGCGTCTCCCTTCCCTTCAATCCCCTGCCGTTATAACAACCCGCAGCCCGTAATTATTCTGATCACATCACTATTTCTGTAGCAACTTGCCCAAGGACTTAGTTGTGTATACCAACAACCATTTTCCTTTGCTCAGAAATTTGGAGATTAGAAAGCCGGGAAAGGCTCTGCTGGGTGGTTCTCACTGGGGTCTCTCCTGCGGCCACTGTTGGCTGGGCTGCTGTCACCTGGGGGTTCGGCCAGGCTGACCATCCAAACGGCTCATTCACAGGACTGGCAGCTGATCTGGCTGTCGACTCACAGACTCACAATTCAGTTGTGACTGTCGCTTTGAGCGCCTACATGCACCCTCTCCAGTCGAGCAGTCAGAGTCCATACAAGACGGATGAGAACTCCAGCGAGTATTCCAGCCAGCAAGGTGGACGCTCCACCCCCTTCTAGGGTCTGGTTTCAGAAGTCACAGAGCATCACTTCCTCTCAACTCTATCAGTTGTAGCAGTTTCAAGCCTGCTCAGGTTCAAGGGGAGGCGAGCCAAACCCTGCCTCTGGATGGAAGGAATGTCAAAAATTCATCGTAGTGGGCTTCCCTGGTGGCACAGTGGTTGAGAGTCCGCCTGCCGATGCAGGGGACGCGGGTTCGTGCCCCGGTCCGGGAGGATCCCACATGCCGCGGAGCGGCTGGGCCTGTGAGCCATGGCCACTGAGCCTGCGCGTCCGGAGCCTGTGCTCCGCAACGGGAGAGGCCACAACAGTGAGAGGCCCGCATACCCACCCCCCCAAAAAAAAAATATATATATATATACGCACACATACACACACAGAGCCATTTTTCAAACCACCACACCAATAAACAGAGAGTTACCTAGGAAACCTGAAAATGCAAATTTCACCCCTAATCCAGAGACATTGGTCATCCAAGACCTCGTCCAAGGACCAAAACACAGCTTTTAACCACTATGCATACTGTCTGCTTATGCTATATTGGCCCCATGTGATCCAGAAAGCATCACAAGATAAACCTAACCTTAGGTAAAAAAATGCTGGAAAGTAGAAAGCTGAAAAAGCACATTCGGAGGAGGAAATAAAGGCAGGAGCATTTGATGTCACCACCGATTTCAGCTCCCCGCCTCTCCCCATTAGCGCTTACGTCAGGTTTGTTCAGGTCCACCTGAGGTGTCTTTCCTGCTGCACAGTGAGTGGCACAGGGACCAAGTGAGCGCACAATATGAACAGTCAGAATTGTTCTGGATCCTCCACGACCAGTGGACAGTACTGAAACCCTGTGTCTGGCGGCCAGGCTGGGACAGGCAGACAAAGGTCTTACCCAGGATCTCTGGGTAAGACTGACGCATCCCCACAAGCCCCTGCTAAGATTCTTTTCCCTGGATCTCTGGAGGCACATAGAGCTACAGGGCTGGGGAGGTTTAGACTGGGATTTTCATCCAAGGATGTTAGAAGCAAGTAACATCTGTCATGTGGGCACACATCTGCTACCTCCCAACAGTGGGTCTTAGATAAGAGCTGAGTTTGACAAGCCAGCTTAGACCTTCTCACCCCATGAACATGAAAGAGCTCTGTCTACAGAGCAAGCCCCACACTAAGTTAGCTTCTTAGCTGCAGGTGAAGAGGGGAAGGTGCAGACTTTGTAGCAGGAGAAAGAATAAGATGAATGTGCTAATCTTGAGGTGTGAGGACCTTACCCAGTGGGGAAAATGTAGTCCAGTAGGTGTCCTGAGATCTGACCAGTTCTCTTCCTGGAAGAGAGAGGCTGGATGGACAAGTTAAAAACAAGGTGAAAGGGACAGTTTCTCCAACACGTACTTTCCTTTAGAGAAAAGTCGTCTCTTACCCTAGAGATTGCGGATTTCATGACTTGTTCCGTAAAGATTTGGTCCAGCCCAAGGACCCAGCGGTTGAAGAAGTGTGCACTTCATTGTGCAGGAATTAGCCAAGGACCCATAGGAGTTCCAGGGAGCTCACTGCTGACAGCACAGACAGAAGAAGAGGGAGCCCTGACGATCTTCTGGAAATGGTGCTGAAGTCTCTCGTGAAAGCAGGGAATCTATTCTTAACCAGAACAGTAGCTGAGGAAACTGGCTCCCCACTAGTTGCCATGGGGAAGTTCAGTGGAAAAGCTCCGGAACTTGACCTTGGAGTTCCAGGCATCTCCATCATAGTGTTCCCAAGCTGACTCTGCATCACCACTTTGGGTGGTTGTACAACTCTTAAATTTAGTAAATTTACTAAACAAACAAAACCTGACTTTTACACTTAAAATGCGTAAATTATACACCAGTAAATTTGTTTAATGATAAATACATGAAAATACACGAATATGAATACATATGTTCACTGCCCCAAACTTCAAAGAACACAAATACATACAAGGAAAAATGGAAGTTCCTCCGTCTCCATATCCCTGCCCTACACCCCACTTTCTTTTACTTTCAGTAACCAAAATGAGCCATTTGGTGTAATTACTTCAAGACTTTTATTTATGCATTTTATAAATGTATGTGTTTGACAGTGCCGATAGCAAAGTTTGCCACCCCTAAATGTCTTTTTGCCATGCAGATTATTTCGAATTGGAAGTAATCAAGGAACAAAAGACTCAGGAAGAAACTTTGAGCTTCCCCTAAAGAATGCAGATAGAGGACCTGTTCCAGGAAGGAAGCATCACCATAGATAACCTAGTAGACAAGGAGGAACTCAGCAAAGTCAGCTTGTTAAAATTCCTGGGTCCCACTGTCTCTGCAGGCCCAGCAAACATTTATTTACCAAACATTTGCTTTTCCATCTCCATATAAATTGCCTTCCTCCCCCCTGAAGTCCCCAATCAGTACCCCCAACATCCTCTTTTATCTTTAGCTGCAGATGGTCTTTAAGGTGAGGGTTTCAGCCATTTTGGTGAGTTACTCAGTTTTCCTGGGTCTCTCCCATGGATACGTGTCATTCAACTTTTGTGTGATTTTCTCCTGTTAATCTATCTCATGTCAATTTAATTCTTAGACCAGCCAGAGTAACGTAGAAAGGTAGAGGAAATTTTCTTCCTCCCTGATAACAGGATACTATTTGAGATGTTAGCTAAGTCAATTATTTTAAATGTTTCAAAGACATTCAAAAAGAATGTACAGTCTCTGCTTTTGGGTACAAAGTTCAAGTTAGTTAAATATGATATTCAACTCCCTGATATTTTCATTTTTATTTTGTCAGTTTCTTAGAGGAATGAATTAAAAATACGAGGAGGATTTGATGCAATCAGAATCATAGTGGAAGATTTTAACAGTTTGTGTTTTCTGTGTTCCGATGTTGCCTTGCATGCATGAAGTGGTGCTTGATACAGCTTCTTGTGGCTTGTAGGTGATGCTTCTTGTTTTCCAGGTAATGTTCCATTCCACTTTGTCTGGAATCAATAATACCATGTCTACATTCGTTTGGTTACCGCTTGTCTGGTATGTCTGTGTATGTCTCCTTTTTATTTTAAGTAACAGTTGGGGATTTATCTTTCAATCATAGAGAACACCTGACCATTAAGTAATAGAAATATGACGGTAGATTTATAGGTTGAATTCTGTAATTAGGCTGAATGTCGATGCTGGATATTTGTTTACAACAATGTAACCCCATTTAAAATATAATCCATGGGCTTCCCTGGTGGCGCAGTGGTTGAGAGTCTGCCTGCCGATGCAGGGGACACGGGTTCGTGCCCCAATTTCCCCAATCCTCTTCATTTCCATCTCCCAATGGAAAAGATTCTCTTCCAACATTCTGAGCAAATAGGGAAAAATAGCAGAAGCACTGGCAGAATTGCACACTTACAGCTCTGCCATCATCATCACAACCTTTTTCATTTCTGAGATGATTGCTCTTGCTTTTCAGTTTCCAAACAGATTAAAGCAGTTCACTTGGAAATCAGACTCTAAATTTAAAGGAGAGGCCTTGAATTACTGAGCCACATGATTAAAAAACAATATTATCCTTGTTTCAATTTCTTCCCTTCCCACAGTAAAATAGCTTTATCGAAAAATTCAGGGCTTCCGTGGTGGCGCAGTGGTTGAGAGTCCGCCTGCTGATGCAGGGGACACGGGTTCGTGCCCCGGTCCGGGAGGATCCCACATGCTGCGGAGCGGCTGCGCCCGTGAGCCATGGCCGCTGAGCCTGCGCGTCCGGAGCCTGTGCTCCGCAACAGGAGAGGCCACAGCAGTGAGAGGCCCGCGTACTGCAAAAAAAAAAAATTCAAACACAATCTAAATATTAGAAAGCAAAAAGTCTTCTGAAATCCTGTGTCTCTGTTACAATCACCCTCAACGTTCCATGACCATCTTTCTATATATATGTGGGTGCATGTATATATACATACATACATATATACATACACATGCTTTCATGTTCTATACGTCTTTGTGGCTTGCAGGTGATGTTTTTCTTTGTTCTATGTTCTAGACAGAAAGACATAAAAAAATATATATATACGCACACATACACACACAGAGTTATTTCTTTCAAAAGTGTCAGCCATATTGTTAAAGAATACTTTCTTTTTACTTAGCTCCCTCCCTCCCTCCACCAGATTCTGCAGACAACCACTGTTAATGATCACGTGTCCTTCCTTATCTTTCCATGCTCATAGAGTTGTATACAATATAATGTATTGTATTATATGGTATAAAGCACATATACCATGTATCTACATGTATAACTACATATAGGGATTTTATTTGGTATTGTTTGCTTTATAAAAACAAGATCCTACGATACACAATTTTCTGCATATTGCTTCCCTCAATGTATTGTGGAAATCCCCTCAAGTCAAATGATAAATGATTTGACTCACTCCTAATTTCTTTATGTAGCTAATTTATTCACACAGATCAGACGTTTTAAAAATATAGACGTGTATATGATAAAATGCCTCCTTCTCAACTATCTCTCAACACCCAGGTTACCCGTGTTTACCAGTGTTACCAGATTTTGACATACTCACCCAGAAGATATTCTGGGAGAATCATTTATGAGTAAGGACATGAAGGTATAGTGTGTTTATATTTATGTAACTTCTCCCCCACCCACTGCTTTTTTACCCAAACACTCACCACCACTTTGTTATAAAAATTCCTGAGTTTTGTCAATCTGAGAGGTAACTTGTGTTAACTTCTTATTATTTTAACTTACATTTCTTTTATTATGAGATTGCACAAGTCCATGACTTTTACCTAATTTGTTTTATCTTACAGATTTTCAGGAACTCTTTCTCTATGAAAGAGATTAGCCCCCTTGTCTAGAGTCTGAATTGCAAATGTCTCCCCCAGTTTGTCATTTGTCTTTTGACTATTACTTATAATAGTTTAAAACATATATATCTTTTTGAGTCCCTGCTTTCAATTCTTTTTGTAAACACTCTCCTGTCTTATTTTAAAGAATATTTAGATAGAGAACACAGCTGCTCACCTTGTAGCTTGGTCCCCAGTGCCACGAAGGGAACATCAGTTCTATTTCAATGTCATACACTGAGTGAGTGCCTGGGAGAAGACTTGTCTGGCTAACTGTTCTCTTTTCCTCACGCTTCTCCAGGGTCTGAACTTTGGAGCACTGGTCTACAAAACCGGGCTCTGAGCTCAAAGTGGAGGAAACATAGAGAATATTTGCTTTTTCCCTCTGTCCTCCCCAGTTATATATTTATTTATTCTTTATTTATTTAATTTTGGCTGCGTTGGGTCTTCGTTGCAGTGCGCAGCTTCTCATTTGTGGTGGCTTCCCTTGTTGCGGAGCACAGGCTCTAGGCACGTGGGCTTCAGTAGTTGTGGCACGTGGGCTCAGTAGTTGTGGCTCACGGGCTTAGTTGCTCCGCGGCCTATGGGATCTTCCCGGACCAGGGCTCGAACCCGCGTCCCCTGCATTGGCAGGCGGATTCTTAACCACTGCGCCACCAGGAAAGTCCCTCGCCCCAGTTTTAAACTAATTAAAAATACCAAGTTTCTTTAACATATGTTTACACTATTCACCTCCTTGAAGTCAAAGGAGGAATTAGGTCAAAATTAATTAACTATTTTTCTTTATTTAATATTTATTTCTTCATGTGCATCTCTATGTCTTCTCTCTCAACGAAAAGAGAAAGTATGTATGTATACACTTTGACTGTACATGTTTCTATCCTTCTCTCTCTTTCTAAAATGGACTTAAATCTTTTAGAGCAGTTTTGGTTTCACAGCGGAATTGAGCAGAAAGTTCAGAGACTTCTCATACACGCCTGCCCCACACGTGCACAGCCTCCTACTTAACCAGTATCCTCCACCAGAGTGGTCCATTTGTTAGAACTGATGGATGTACGCTGACACGTCACAGTCACTCAAAGCCCACAGTTTATATTAGGGTTCACTCTTGGTGTTGTACATTCTGTTGGTTTTGATAACTGTCTAATGACGTGTATTCACTATTACAGTATCACCAAGGTATTTTCACTGCTCCGAAAACCCTCTGCGCTCACCTACTCATCTCTCTCCCTTCCAAACCTCTGGCAACCACTTTTCTAATTGTCTCCATAGTTTTGCCTCTTCCAAAATGTCATACAGTTGGAATCATACAGACTGTAGCCTTTTCAGATTGGCTTCTTTCACTTAACTTTCAAGTTTCCTTCATGTCTTTTCATGGCTTGATAGCTCATTTCTTTTTAGCGATGAATAAATATTCCACTGTCTGGATATGCCACAGTTTATTTATCCATTCACCTACTGGAGGGCATTTGGTTGCTTTCAAGTTTTGGCAATTGTGAATTAAGCTGCCATAAACATCTATGTGCAGGTTTTGGTGTGGACATAAGTTTTCCACACCTTTGAGTAAATATCAAAGAGCACTTTCGCTGAAGCATATGGTAAGAGTATGTTTAGTTTTGTAAGAAACGGCCTGTCTTCGAAAGTGACTGTACCATCTTGTGTGCCCACCAGCAATGAATGAGCGTTCCTGTTGCTCTACATCCTCACCAGCAATTGGTGTCGTCAGTGTTGCAAAGTTTGGCCATTCTAATAGGTGTGTAATGGTATGTTATTTTAAAAATTTGCATTTACCCAATACCACAAGTTAAGCATCTTTTCGTATGCTTATTTGTCATCTGTTCATCTTCTTTGGTGAGGTGTCTGTTCAGGTCTTTGGCCTATTTTTTACTCAGGTTGTTCATTTTCTTGAGTTTTACAAGTTCTTTGTATAGTTTGGATAGCAATGCTTTATCTTTTGCAAATATTTTCTCCCAGTCTGTGGCTTATCTTCTCATTTTCTACCCAGTATGTTTTGCAGAACAGTTTTTAATTTTAATAAAAATTTAGCTTATCAGTTTCCTTCTGTCGTAGATCATGCCTTTAGTGTTATATTTTAAGAAGTCATTGTGGTCTGGGGGTCCCAGTTCTGATGTAAGGAGCTTGGAAGGTGCTACTCCTAACAACACGTCAAAACCCAGGCTGAAAAACCCACTTTTCTAGGATACGTAAGAGTGGTAAGGACACAGGGGAAACTGCTGTCCCCAGGATTGGAGAATTTGACAGGCGAATACCCAGAATAACAATTTACTGGAGCAGAGACTCACGAGCAGAAACTTCTCTGGGAACCAGTACCGGAAGGAAAACAAGAACTGTAATTGATGAATTGCTGGAGGCTGAATGTGGACAACTCTAAGTTCAAAACTCCAGGGGGACACAGTCATCAGGGTCCACTACAGTTGTGTGAGATTTATTTCCAGGAGCTCAAATAGTAAATATTGGAGAAAAATCTCCTTGTGCTTTGATGCAGTGGGAGAGAGAAAGGAACCATTTTGAAATACACCAGAGCATTCTGTTTTTAGAGAGAACTAGTTAAGCACAGCCTAAATCAGCAGCTGTTCATTGTGTGTCTTGGAGGTCCAGGTCTACTCTCTAGTACCTGGGTTCCAATCCAGCAGAAAACACTATTTAATTCTTACAGCAACTCTCTGAGCTAGTAGTAGTAGGAGACTCATTTTGAAGGTGGGGAGACTGAGGCACCTTGGGAGCTTCCCCAGGTCACATGGTGTGTAAGTGGCAGAGCCAGGCCATGAACTTAGGCAGTCTGAGGGCAGAGGTGGTGTCTTCATCCTACACGGTCTTTCAGCAAACTTGTTGCACTTAACAGACTACCTGGTCGCCTAAGCCTCTCACTGTTAAACTTGTTTTCTCCTAGGACCCCAAGAACACTTGATTTGTGTTATCTTGTATATCTTCCAAATATTCCTATTAAACAACTATTTGGCAGAAAGTATTCCTACTTGGTAGATAGAAAAGTAGAGAACCAGAGTCCCCATAGAATTTCCTGGGAGCTGTGAAGCAATTGAGTGGCCCACGGCAACCATGGCTTCTTGGCAACTCCAGCCTCTTCATACGGCCGCAGATTTGCATCCACGGCATGGTTATCTTTTTTTTTTTTAAACCATTAAAAAAAAAGTGAAATATAGTTAATTCACAATGTTGTGTTAAGTTTCAGGTATACAGCAAAGTGATTCAGATATATATTCTTTTTCAGATTATTTTCCATTATAGGTTATGACAAGATATTGAATATAGCTCCCTGTGCTACACAGTAGGTCCTTGTTTATCTATTTTATATATAGTAGTGTGTATCGGTTAATCCCAAACACCTAATTTATCTTATGCTTTGTATCACGTACTCCTGATTTGTGAGCAGAATTATGAAAGTGGAGATGAACAGACTTACTTTTCTAATCAGTCCTTGGCTATGTAAAGTATGCCAAGAATCGTACTAACAAAATGAACATGTCACCTACACATTATCTTACATAAAGACCTTTTACTAGCCCTATAGGGCAGGTGGGGATTGGTCAAATGAAGTCACACACCACCCCCTTCCGCTTCTGCTCGTTCTAGGTCCAGGTCTTCAGAGTAGATGCCAAGCAGCAAATCTGGCAGCCAGGTCCCAACAATGGGAACAGATGACCTCTTATTATTCCCAATATAATGCCAGGTCCTCCTTCAGCTTGGAGGCCCGCTGTACTGTCTTATGATTATAAAGTAATAGGAAAGTGAACCGTGCCCAATGATAAAGGTTTACAAGTGTTGTTAATAGGGTGTGCTGCCTCTAACACGAGGCCCAACAACCAAGGCAGTATCATCACAGGCAGGTAGTCCGCTCCCTGCCCCCTTCCCCAGTATGATAGGAGGAGGGGGGCAGGGATAGGAGTTTGCTGCCCCTCAAGCTGCCCTGGGAGTCGGTGTTATTCGCTGCGGAGATGTTTCTAAAAGGCAGCTGTGCTTCTCCTGCTAGTGCTGTATTTCAGTGACTCCCATGTGGGCTCAGAGGTGAGGTTAAGGCCCTTCACACAGGTCTCACTAGGAAGATGAGAGGGAGCTGTTATTCGTATTTTCCGACAGTTTTAGGTCAGTTGCGTTAAGGTTGGTCAGGTTGAAAGGAACAAACAGGCAAATGAAAACGCTTCAGAGCTAACTGCTACCCACATACAGTAAACTTTAAAAATGTTTTTATTGAATATTAAACAATTACAAGTACTGTAAGTTAGACATTTAGCCAAAGCACAGTTACTGGTTAAATATAATCATAAAGATGCCTTAAATAGAAACCCACCATGCAGGCAGGTTGAATTCCTTGATGCCCTCTTTTGGAAAGTAGAGGATGAGGGGAAAAAAGGTGCCATTCCACGTGAAAGATGGTGAAATCTAGAAGAATTTACATGCTGAAAGCGATTTTCCACAACCAAATCGATAGGGTTGCCAGATTCAGTAAAACAAAACAAAGCAAAGCCAAAACCCCTAGGATGTTCAGTTAAGTTTCAATTTCAGATAAATAATATTTTTTTTGCAGTAAATATACGCCAAATAATGCATGAACCATACTTAAGAGACACAATTATTTGTTTATTTGAAATTCAAATTGAACTGGGTGTCTTGTATTTTATCTGGCAATTCTACAAAAAGACAAATGCAAAAAGGAAAGGAAAGGGGCTTGGGACCCCCTGCCACTGGTGGGTCACACAGAGACTATAAATGAAAACAACACCAATGATGAACCAAAGAGTCACTACATTGGTTACGTAAACAGACCAAGATCACAATGAGAAAATACAGTTATTACTCCAAATGCTGTTGCCAGGAAACACTCTAGATTTCCTCAAAGCTGGTTTTGTAATGTGTTTGAGAAACCTTGTTGATAAAAGTACCTTTTTAGTTCGTAGGTATCAGACAAATACTACTACCACATAGACAGGGTGAGCTTGACACAGTGAAAGCAGAGGCAGGTATTCTATGCACATGAAGAGTTTAAATATTCTGTGTAATGAATACAATGGTTATATAGTCAAGGTCATCTTCTAGGTCTAGGCTATTAGCCTTAAAGATTTTGGTTCTTTTCTAATTTTTACGGTTGTGTACTCTAGTTTTTCATCCTGAACCTTGGGAGGGGCCTGGGAGTGTGGGAGAGACACCCCCCTACCAGGGTTTAACTACATTTCTCTGCAAATGCTAGGAATCAACAAGGGGCTTCAAGGGCTGCCTGCAAAAAAGGGCCGACAGATGAAAAATAACCGAACACTCTGCGTTCTAGAGCATGAGAAATCTGTTTGAAAAGATGGGTGGTGGGCTGCGCGTGGAGACGTGAAAGTGTAAGTCGCAAAAGAAAACACGAAAGAACGAAGAGTCAGAATGCAATCATCTCTACTGTGTGAACGTTATTTCAAAGGAGGCACAACCCTCTGGCAGACGTTTAAAACCGGTCACATCGTGAGCACGTTTGGTCTTAGTATATAAAATCGTTAGTTTCCTACTGCTTTTCACTTATCACCGTGGTTTATATTTTAAAATGATTAAAAATCAGCTTGTGCAACACCCAAATTCTACATGGTATCACTTTATGAGTTGTTGCCAATCCCCACGTGCACAAAACTTAATGGGTTTCAAAATCTTTCTAGCATTTCTCTGAACCAGAAGATTTGGTAGCTGAGGAAGTTCAGATGTAGAGAAATTGGGATGGATCAATTCTCTCAGCTCCTTTGCACGTAAAGGAGGCTTACTTATGAAACAGACTCTCATTAAGTACGCCTACCAGGTGTGAGATACATGGAGATACACCCAACTCGGTGACACCTTTCACACACTGAGAAATGGAATTACAACTCTGTATTTATTAGGATATAAAAGGTTAAAAAGTTTCTGCCATAGTTAAGGCTTTCTTAAGAAGAAAGAGTGTCTATTAATTTCAGAACTCACAAAGTATCTGAAGAAGCCTCACTTTTTAGGGTGTTTTTTTTTTTTTTTTTAAATGCATTTCCTTTTCTTGTGCTAGACGTGTCCAGCCAAAGCGCAAATATTATCTTCACAATCACTGTCTTTTCATTTCTCTGTCACTGATTTGACAACAAAGAAGTTTAACTTCAGTCTTTAAGTAAATTTCTGATACATGAAACCCTATCTTTATGTCAGTTTTGAGTGTTGCCTGAATGACTAAAATCTATAGCTCTATGCAAGATAACTGCCCAACAGAAAACACAGAAAAAAGGCTGTTTATCACAGATTATCATACAAATGGGATCTGGACACACTGGGGGAAAGGTGCTTAAAAATACATACCATCTCTGTTTGAAAGCAATTACAGAAATCCAGAAGGTGCACACGTTTTAAAAGGGAGGGCAAGCTGGGATGAAGTGAGAGAGTAGCATTGACATATATACACTACCAAATGTAAAACAGATAGCTAGTGGGAAGCAGCCACATAGCACAGGGAGATCATCTCGGTGCTTTGTGTCCACCTAGAGGGGTGGGATAGAGAGGGTGGGAGGGAGACGCAAGAGGGAGGGGATATGGGGATGTATGTATATGTATAGCTGATTCACTTTTTTATAAAGCAGAAACTAATACAACATCGTAAAGCAATTATACTCCAATAAACATGTTAAAAAAAAAAAAGGGGAGGGTAAGCAGTGGCCAATAACCTTTGTGCAGGTGGGAGACTTACTGAAATAGAGAAAAACATAGACAACTCATTGTATTCTAATGCTGTCTTCCAGCATACACCAAAAGTTTATTTTTTTGTATAAAGGCTATAATAATAGAATATTCATCTATATTACTTTATTTGCCACATTCAGGCATTTCTCTGCATATATCAATGCACTTCGCTATTTTGAGAGCAAAGGGAAATTACTGTAGCCGCTAACATCAAGTTCAAACAAGCACAAGGGTGCCATTTCACAAAAACATCCTAATACTGTTTATTCTACTTATGTTACTGAAAAGCTAGAGATTCCAAATTCCAAGAAGGAAAAGGTAAGGAAGAATCCTGGTTGTACTGCTATTATTTTGCATAGAATTAAAACTCTGGGTTCCATGCTGTCATTTGTTGACAAAGTGGCAGAATCTTCCGAGCAGAGCACATGAGGCTTAATACCCAGTTCTAGTTGCGAAGTGGATACAGAGGTACGGTCGCCATATGCAAGACTCAAGATGGAGAAAGGAGGAAAATGAGAGGGGTCAAAGGTAATTGCTGGAGCTAATTATAATTCCAGACTAGCAATCTGGGGAAAAGGGAAGGAGGCCAAGTACAAGGAGAAAGTGTCCAGTCCAGAGCACTTAACTGATGCCAATAGCTAGCAAACTGGGCCATCAGGTCTAGAAGCCCTTTGATGTCAGACCTGTGGTGGAAAAGGTGGAGGCGTCTGGATTCTCTCTTCTATATGGTTTGGGAAACAGAGGGGCCACTCAGGGGAGGCCACACTGGAAGTCCTCACTTGCTAGTGTTTCTATACAGTGTGTACGCAAGAAATTAAGTGCATTTTAGCCTAACTTAAAGCCATGCTTTTGAGTTCCAAAGGGTTTTTCACACTGCTATGGGTGGAAATTCCAAACGCAATCAACTTTTGCTAACTTGAATGCACTCATGATGACCTTTGGTTTTCAAGTTTTGAAAAAATGTATTTGGCTCCTGTGAGACATCAATGAACTCATTCTCTTCAGCAGATGAATAATATGTACACATTCTTTCAAGAACTACTATATACTTGAATCATTACGAGACAAGAAGCACAGCAAATGTCCTCCTTACACACAGTACCTTTACTTGGCACACAGAACATCAGATACGTAACATTGGCGGTTTAAATACTGAACCACAGTTTACCTTCTCAAGTGTAAGGCTGAAGTTTAAAACTGGCACATCCGTTAATCTAGTTAGTATGATGGAAATAACATATAACCACAGTTGGGTAGTGGCTTATCTTTTTAATGAAGCTATAAAGCTTTTGGGATCTATACCATATTAACCCTTTTATTTAACTAAAAATCACAGCTGTGTTTACCATTTTAAACTATATCTAATTGGGGAGGCAAGTAATATACACTTTCACAGCTACTGAAAACTACACAGATGCCAATTCCTTCAACCCACTGTTACACACAGCAAAAAAGAAGGAAGGGAGGAAAAAAGCCCTCAATGGATATCAAACTTGAGAGCTTCATGTGGAATTCTAGTGCTATTAAACAAGTAGCCAAGACACAAACACCCAGCTTGGGTCACTAAAACTTCAATAGAAGCAACAACTGAGGCTAATTCTTGATTTAATTTTGAGGACCCATGCAAGATTCAGCTATAAAACTCAAAACTAGTTCCCGATGTCTAGTTCTAGCATTGGACTCAAGCCAAAAGGAAAGCAAAATGTATATTTTAAGAGCCTATTCTAGAATCTTTGCATGTAACCATTTTATTTTTCCTCAGGAGATTAAATGAGGTCACAGCTTAATCAGCCTGTATTAAAGAACAAACAAGCAAGTTAGTTTTCAGGACTTTAAGTTGAAATGGCAAGTTTGCGTCACACTGTTTTTCCATCACATTTATGTTACTTTTGCTTCGAAGCTGAGTAGACGCATAGCATGTCAAAGTAAGTAAGTTAATGCACTTAATTCAATATTCAGTTAAGGTGAAAAGGGCAAGCGTGAGAACTGTAATGGATAATTTTTTACAAGTAACAATGTGCGCTTGACAAATGTTGAGAAAAAAAGCAAAACAAAGTAGTGATTTCAGGAAGGAACAGTATGGTTACTTCTCCACTTTCACTTAAAAAGTAACTGAAAGAGCTTTGGTTTCCATTTTTGTTCTCCTTGTCTACTAAGAAGTTTGAGAAAATGGTTCAAAAATTTAGTGCAGGGACCTACACAAACTATCGGAAGCACCTCACTCAAAATAAACCCCAAATCTGGAGTAAACAAAAAAGTTCTTGCATCTGTGCCTATCTAGTGACTACACAGGATTTGAATCCCAGCTTTCTAAACTAGAGAAACAATAAGGTAATTGTTTTGAGACTCTAATGCAGTACAATAATTCCACTGAATTTGGAAATAAGGCAGCTAATTTTGGGGGCGACAATTCTGGTGGTGCGGGTTAAGTGGAGAGAAGTCGTGTTTTCTGTGAGGAGCCCTCGTTGTCCTTTTCTGCGGTCCTATTATCGCACCACAGGCCTCTCATGTGTCGTAATGCTGCTTCTCCTGGATTCACAGGCCTCCCTGGCGGTCTCCCCTCTGAACGTCACAACAGCATCACTCAAGCCTCTCGCTGGCTGGGCTCTTCCTGGCCCTCCAGCACCGTCCTGAACACGTCGGAGGCAGGCCTGAGTTGGAAAGTGCGAGTGGCTCTCATTGGCTTCGACTGCTCTGAACCTGGGAGCTCCTAAATCAGGTTGATGTTTGTGCCTTTCCCTTGTAAGACTGGCCAATCAATAAAAGGAAACTGAAACGTGGTGTTTTTCCTTTCCATCTCAGTTTACGTTGATAAGAAGTACAGATACAAAATAAATCAGTGGGAAAAAAAAAAAAGTGGAAACTAAGCCTTGCTCAGCCAGAAGCTTGGGTTACATCACTAGTGATTTTAGTCAGTGTGACTTTGTGCAAAATATCCTCAAGAAGGCTCGGCTCATTTTCAAAGTAACAACAACAACGATAGCAAAAAAAAGTGAACGATGAGTGTTCAGAAAAAACGAAAAATGAACCTGTCACATGTGTATATTTACTATATACACGCGCCATATATAGCAAAGCAAATGTAGTGTGTGAATTGTGAACATTTGGGAAAGTACTGGTTATGTTTTCTTTTTTTCCAAGTCTAGATTGAAGCAATCCTGTCTTAGCAATGGATAACTACAATGAAAATGAGCCTGAGATATGTTAAAAGGCCGCCCCTGTAAACATTTCCTCAAAGGGAACAGTAGCAGTTGAGTATGTATCAGTTACTCATACTATATTCATCACTATCGCAATGCTTTATAAAAGACAAACAGCTTATTTCTAGGCTGTCACGGATTTATAGAATATTGATTTTGTTGAAAACAATCCACTGTCATCCAGTCCCAGGTTTAAATCCAATCTGGCCTTTACCAGTGGGCATTCACTAGGTCTTCTGCTCTGCAGCTGCCGTGGTCTGTGAAGGAGCTTCCGGCTTCATGATCTGGTAGGTGATGAGATACTCTGGGTATGCCTGGAAAGGACAGGAAGCAAAACACATCACCCTCTGGGCAGCTAAAATACTAAAGCCCGACTTAACGTGGAAGCCTCAGAGGCTGTTGATCATAACCCATACTCTACGTACACCCAAGAGCCTACGAAGGTCAGCTAATTCACAGGTGCCTGGACAGTTAGGAGGTCCGCCTCCACATCTGTATATAAACCTGTGTAAATCCTATAATCCTAGAATTGTTATAATGTTATTTCTACTTTTGGATACTGTAAAATGGTTACACTGTATTTATCCCTCACTAGAGAGCCACATGCCATAAACAGGAAAACTCAGGCAAGAAAAAAATCTCTTTCTCACAGCACCTAGCGTAGTGCCATCACATAGCACGTTTCAGGAAAAGTCTGTTACATGACAGAATAGTTCACTGAACTGATTTCAAATTAATCATAGATGATGATGTAACCCACTGAGTGAGGAGGAAGAAAGGCAACGTGTGCTGAGTCACCAGTAACTCAGAGGCAACAGTTTGGAGGTGATTTTTACAAGTTGACTAGTTAAAGACAATTTTTACAGGAAAGAAAATGACTCTGATGAAGAGCCTCCACCCCCTGTACTCCCTCCTCTTCTGTGTCTTCTTTCTTGTAGTAAAACCGAAGGCTCGGTGCTTACCAGTGGGAAGAGCACTTCTTGGTGGGAAGAGGAAGCCTGACCAGGAAGTGGTGACAAACCAGAAATCCCTACAAAGGCAGCTGGAAGGGGGGCAGGGTGAAGCCATGTACACTACCTAGGAACCTGTCACCCCTAACTCTAACATAATGATAAGACTCGACTCAGTATTTCAGAGTGGTCTGTGGGTGAAAAATAGTATTCTTTGGTGAGGTAAGTGTTTTGGGGCCCCCAAATAATTTGCTGAATGCTGACCTAGAGAGAGTAAGATAATGGAAAGAATGAAGGATAAAAAAAACTGGACTGTTTAATAGTTAAAATGCAGAAATGAACATGTGATAGATTTATTGAATTATTTCTTTATAATTTTACACCTCTGCAGAAACTGTTACATGTCAGGTGCCTCCGCTTTCCTCATTTATAAATGGGAGCAGTAACAACACCAAGACTTTTGTGAGGATTAAACACAGAGATCCTAGAATAGGTTTGGCATAGTAAAAATCTAGTTTGTGTTAGTTAACTATTATTATTCTCATTCATCAAAGACTAGTTCTTCTTGAAGAGGTCTCAGTAAGGATTAAAAAAACAAAAAATGTACATATGCTTTGAAAAGTTATAACTGTTTCTATTCATGTAAGGAACCATTATCACTCATAATATTCTTTTCCAAAATTCCAGTCTGTTTTGGTTTGACTTAAAAACAGCAATGGTTTCCACCTTTAGTACACGTAGTTGGAATAACTAAGACTGACAATCCTCATTACTCCTGACTTTCCAATCCGGAGCGCAATAACTAAATAGTTTGTAGTTTTATTTTATTATAATGTGAACACTGCTTAATTGTTGAAATGGTTTTAAACTGTATTTTAGTTTTTAGTTACAAGGTAGGTTAGCTATCTATTGCTAATTCTAGAGTCGGGTATAAAGAATCTAGGAAGGCTCAAAAACTGGTGGAAAAATGGAAAAAAACTGGTTAATCAACCAGATAGTTTGATGGTCAAGAAAATTATCTATTCATCACCAATACACATATATTGAGCATCTAGTGCATACAAAGCACTCTGGGGTAAGATATGGACCCTGCTGTCAAGAAGTCTCCCATTTGTTTGGGAAGATAAGCCAGACAGAAAAAGAAGAATTTAAAACTAACCCCGGTGAGCATGTGCTAAGTGTCAAAAACGAGTGAGGGGCTTCCCTGGTGGCGCAGTGGTTGAGAGTCCGCCTGCCGATGCAGGGGACGCGGGTTCGGGACACGGGTTCGTGCCCCGGTCCGGGAAGATCTCACATGTCGCGGAGCAGCTGGGCCCGTGAGCCATGGCCGCTGAGCCTGCGCATCCGGAGCCTGTGCTCCGCAACGGGAGAGGCCACAACAGTGAGAGGCCTGCGTACCACAAAAAAAAAAAAAAAAAAAAAAAAAAAAAAAAAAAAAAAAAAAAAAAAAAAAAGAGTGTGAAGCCCACTCCTACTTCCTTTTGTCCCAATGACATTTAATATCTATGATACTTTGTATGATACATCCTTTTGCTTGCAGATATGTTGCTTAAGCAAAGGGATTGGTAATGCAAGCATGTGAATTTTGGTAGTACACTATCTTAGGAGATTCCTAACACATGTAAATTTTAGGCAGATTCTAAGATGCTAATGGTATGAATGACTTACAGGTCCTTATCTCTTGGTTCCTACTGACTAGGCTACTGAATTGCTTCTGTGTACCGACTGAGATAGGAATTAATCACATCAAAGTCCAGAGGGATTTAAGGCAAGGGAATTACTAAACTGCAGGACTAGAAGGGCCCAGGATAGACCAACAAACATGATTTCCTGTCAAGTCTTACTTTAAACCCATGCTGGTTATAAAAGCATAGAGCATATTTTTAAAGTACCTAAAAGAAAAGATTCAACAGCCACTTTTAGTAACTGAATTTCAGAAAATTCTTCTTAACCCAAATCCTCCATGCTACAACTTAAACTCAAATGCTTTCAGTTAATTCTCCACAGAGGTGAAGAAACATGCTCCCTTGAATGATTTTGTGCATTTGAAAATCATCCTACAAATCACTGCGTAGTCTTCTATTCTCCAAGTTACATAACTCTGCATTGTTCATATCATTTCAGTAAAACAGGCCACATGTCTGAAGCGGCCAATGACCAGAGAATACCTCCTCTATTGTCTAATTTAATGTGAAGCTTATAGTACAACGCACAAAAAATTCCTGATACTCTAAGTCCAGTCATATACTAAAATCAGAACTACTTTTCTTTCAAGCACAGTGTAGTTATTTTTCAACACATCTTTTCAATTCCAAAGAAACAAATAATCCCACCAATAATAAATAATACTCCTCGGGGCTTCCCTGGTGGCGCAGTGGTTGAGAATCTGCCTGCCAATGCGGGGGACACGGGTTCGAGCCCTGGTCTGGGAAGATCCCACATGCCGCAGAGCAACTGGGCCCGTGAGCCACAACTACTGAGCCTGCGCGTCTGGAGCTTACGCTCCGCAACAAGAGAGGCCGCAACGAGAGAGGCCGCGACAGTGAGAGGCCCGCGCACCGCGATGAAGAGTGGCCCCTGCTCGCTGCAACTAGAGAAAGCCCACGCACAGAAACGAAGACCCAACACAACCAAAAATAAATAAATAATTTAAAAATAAATAAATAAATAAATAATACTCCTCGAACCAACCCTCTGAATAAAACATTTACATATTCTTGAAAGTGTTGATACTAAGGGTGAAAGATGATTTAAGGTATCACTAAGGGGAATGAAAGAAAAGTTACCAAAGGAGAAGTCCACCATAAATCAGGAGAAATTGCGCATGGGCAGCGACTCAATTAGTAGACATTAGAGTAAACACTGTCCATGTGGGAAGCACCTGGATATGGAAGCACAGGTATGCTCCCCTGAAACAAAACAGCTACTACACACATTTTAGTTTTCAAGGTACTTTTTTCTTTCAAATATGATTTGGACCACATCATTCTCTAAAATTCTTTTAGCAAGGGAATCTAAACAAGTTATCAAGTCAAACTACTTAGGAAATGGTTGAAAGATCAGCAAATACTACAAATGTAAACCTATTATTAGTATCCCTTATTATTTCTTTCCACCCAAATGTGAAAGAAATTCTATTTCCCATAGCTAACTTACAAAATCTTGAAAAGTGTATGGTAGAGAAAACTGAAATCACCTATAATCTCAATACCCAGAGATAACCGCTCTTATGTTTTGGTTGATTCTGTGTTTAGCATATACCATGTAAATATACTTTTTAAATCACAGGCACATAAATATACGAACATTCATTTAAATCATTCTCTTTCTGTTGAATATTTAGGTTGTTTAAAATTTTCATTATGATAATCAACACAGCGATGAACCTTCTTGTAGGGTTTTTTTTGGGTGTGATCATCACTGATTATATCTAAAACAAATTTCTAAAAGTGGAATTACTGAGTCAAAGTGAAAGTGTTTTCTCTAGAAGTAGGGAGTTTCTGATTTAAAAAGAAAAATCTGACAAATTTATTCTTCGGTAGTTTTTAAACTTTTATTTGGAAACAACTGCAAAACATATTAAGTTGCAAAAATTAAGCTAGTACCTAAAATACCTGTATACCCTTTACCTACATCCAAATATTGTTAAGGTTTTACTTATCCCATTTGCTTTATCATGTGTACTTCCCCCACCTCTATATATACTAGGCAGACAGACAGAAAGACAGATAGATTCAGTTACGTTTTCCCCTGAGCCATTTGAGAGTAAGTAATATACCTCATCATGGTTCTTTATCCCCAAATATGCTAGTATTTACTTCCTAAGAATAGGGATATTCTCTTACATAAATTTTATACTGACATAATACTTTTATCTACCTACTGTTCATATTTCAATTTTATCAGTTGATCTAATAATGGTGTCCTTTCTCTTCTAGTACCAGATCCAATTTGGGGGCAGAATCTGAAGTTAGTTGTCCTGTCTCTTGGGTTTCATTTAATCTGAAAGTTTTCAAAGCCTTTCTCTTTTATAACATTGACATTTTTTGAAGAATCCAGTCTTCCCCTCAATTTTTTTTTAATAGAACATTCTTCATTTTGATTAGACTGAGGTCATACATTCTTGGCTGGAACACTGCATAGATGATTTTGGCTCTTCTCAGAATATGACATCTGGAGGCACACTGTGTGTGTATCTGTCCCTCATTGGTGATGTTAATTCTGATCATCTGGGCAAGGTACTGCCCCCTTTCTCCAAAGTATAATTACTGTGGGTTTCCCCCCGTCCTTTGTAACTAATAAGAAGACCATGCGCAGTCCTCCTCTCCGTATCAAAATTATCCCCTACATTTAGCATCCATTGATCTAATCTTTACCACGATGGCTGCAAATCTAGTACTCCCTCCTTATCTACCACCTGCCCTTGGCTTTCTACTGTAAGCAGAGCCTTCCTTTCCCCTTCATTTATTTATTTATCTATTTGTTATCAGTATAGAAACATAAATTCGTATTCTTTCCAATGTTTTAAAATTTATTACTGTACTTATTCTGATGTTCAAACTATCCCAGATTTGGCCAGTGGGAGCCACTTCAAGCCAGCTCTGAGTCCTTGTGACATGCTCCCATCATTGCTTTTGAGCACTTCATTACTTTCTGTTATAACAAGATGTTGTTCCGGGCTCATCTTGTTCCTATTCTGCTCCAGCCCTGGAATTAGCTGTTTCTCCAAAGTTCCTTTTAGTGGGGGTTGGTATTGGAGACCAAGATCTGGGCTTTAGGTGTGTTTATTGCTACTGGGGTTTCTTTGCTTTCAGCAGACAGTGCTAAGAAATACATGCACATATATACTCATGCTTACATATATCTCTTACACATATACCTCTTACAAATAGACCTATACATACATATTATTT
Organism: Neophocaena asiaeorientalis asiaeorientalis; assembly: GCF_003031525.2. Classification (NCBI taxonomy): domain Eukaryota; kingdom Metazoa; phylum Chordata; class Mammalia; order Artiodactyla; family Phocoenidae; genus Neophocaena; species Neophocaena asiaeorientalis. The sequence continues at coordinate 12,231,526 of NW_020175192.1, forward strand.
ACATGTGTACAAACATACACATACTAGAAAGCATCAGTTCATATCGATATCTCCAATTTCAGTCCGTCCCTAGCGTCATTCTTACCTTTCCCCTTTCCATATTTATATGTCTTTTCTTCCACAGTGAGAACCCAGCTCCCAAAATTAACACATCAACACATTTACTCATTTGCTCAATCCTAGAATACAGCTAAAAGAGTTTCAATGCTTTGCCCAAACCACCACAATCAACAGATCTACTAAATGAAACCCAGGATTTGTTTGCAATTCTTCCCCCTACTCCACACCTGACCCGGCCCAAGATTGTTGGCATATAAGAAAATAGTTTTCATAGTTTACTTGTGTATAGTTAATTTCTTCTTTCTCCTTTTTTAGTTTTCTCTAACAGTGTAGTTAAAGTATCCATTTGAAATTCAATTAAGTTCAGACAAATTGATTTTTGTTTCTAGACAGATTAGTAGGCATTCAGCAGTATTGTGAGAGTTTTAAGGCCTGGATTGAAAATGATAGAAAGTTTTCCTGTTTGTTGACAATTTTTTCTTGGAGCCTCAAGCATTTGGCAGAATTCAATGTACTGTAGCTTTAAGACTCAGAAAGCTATTCTTCTGTGTAAGTACGCTGATCAACTCATGTGACCAGCCTGTGGCAAGTACCTCACGAAGATCTTTGAATGGCAGCTACTCTTAGCTCTCCATGCCATGCGGAGGCATGAAAGATACAAAGCATTAATTCAGAACAGCAGGCCACAAGAGCTGCATGAGATGCCACACCTTTATTTCTCAGCCACCATCTTGTTTACACTGTATTACCTGGCTGACAGGTGAATGATGGGATCTACGTATAAAGATGATATCAAAGAATTTTGGTATGCTCATTTTGAACTGAATCAACTAATGCTATCAAACTATGTGGTGGATATTTCATGAAATGGCTTTCTTCAACTCTTACGTGGTCTCCGCATTCTGAATCAACCGTTTATGGTAGCTTGGTCATGCTTATTCCAAGAGCACCATACCTGCTCTCCTCTGTAGATGACATATTCAGCATAGGCCAGCCCATTCACACTCGGCCTCCCAATGACGGAGTGATGGCCTGGGGGGGCGTGAGCCATTTTCATGGTGCTGAACTGCAGAAAGGACTTGCCAAGGGTCACTCTACAGAAAAGCATTTGTCTGAAGAAAAAAGGAAAGCAAACTTAGAATGACATAACTGTTAGCTTTACTGATTTTTTCAAAAGCAGTTAATATAAGGCAAGCTAATTTAAATGTCACTTTTGATTTTATGAGTAGGAATAGGATAAGATTTGATATACTGATTTACTATAAGCTGTTAGCAGGCTCAATAGTTATACTTAACATTTAAAGTTTTGGTGTGGTTTAAAATCAATCATAGAAAACACTTGGCAAGTTTTTGACTAGTGGAAAAAGGACAAATACTAGCAAAAACTGTCTTCTGGAAGGATGCACGTGGCTGGATAGGAAGAAAGTGAAGAAAATAAGCAGATGGCAGCAGCATCTGAAATTAAGATTAGGCTTATTACTCATTATGAAGAAGCAAAAACTGGGATGAGATACGTAATAATAAAAGGGGGTTATATAAAAAAATACTTAGCTTAACTGTATGTCTGGAAATTATACTACCTGAGTGAAACATGAATTGGGGCAGCTGTTAAATATTATAGAGGAGAAGAAAGACTGATTGGAAAGAAAGTGTATTACATAAACTAGAGGTTGGCAAAGTATGGGCCAAAATCTAGTCTGCCACCTGTTTTTGTAAATAAAACTTTACTGGAACACATTCTGGAACACATTCCCACACATTGCCACACGTTCATTTACATGTCGACCACGGCTGCTTTTGTACTACAAGGGCAGAGCTGAGTCACTGTGACAGGGATCATACAGCCTGCAAAGCCTAAAAAACTTACTTTGTAGTTCTTTAAAATAAAAGTTTGTAAACCCTTAACAAACATTTTAATAAATATTTTAACTACGCTATAAGATTGGTCACGCTGTTAACTGTAAATACCTGTTATTCAATCAAATAGTTTATTTTTAGTAATGGAGTATGATCTTTGCATTGTGACTCATCAGAGATATTACTTTGAGTAAAAACTGTGCCAGACCCAGTTTAACTGAGTCCTGCCTGGGCTGGCTTTTTTAGTGTGATGCTACTGATGACCCTCTGGGATGCTGGCTGGGCATCAACTGTATCCTCTTGTGGGTCCCAGAGGAAAACATTTGGATCTGCATTAGAAGGAAGCTTTTTGAGCTCTATCTCCACACTGTGGTGGCGCTACAGTGTCACTGGACTCTGCCCGCTCAGCCCGCTGGGCCCACTGCCATGGCTACTCCCAGTGTCCGTATGTCACTCAAAGCTTGACCTGACAGGCCCTCGCTTTCTGACTTTTGCTTCCTGCCCCAGGGTGTCCCTGTTGCTGTGGAGACAAAAGATGCAGGACCTGCCTGGCTGGCCCGCGAGGCTGGTACTAGCTCACGTCTGCTCACCGGCTTGCCTTGTGCCTTGTGTGTGCATCCTGCAGACGCAGCGGCCCCAAGGTGGGACACCAACGCCCTGTGGGGCAAATGCTGACCAGTGCAAGACAGGCGCCAGCACATAAATTCAGCTCTCTTCCCTCATGATGTACTGCTCTGAGATGTAACGGTTCAGACCGTATGAGTCCAGGCCTCATGGACTGAGCAACCGACTGCACTGGTTATGAGACCGTGGCCAGCTCACCGGTGCACCTCCCGGTCTTTGCTCTGCCTCTTTATCCACCTCACTTCCTTCTGTGCCCTCACTCCTGCTTCCCTGAGGTTGCACTTGCCAGGAAAGTGCTAGTTCATAAGCTTTTGCTTCAGGCTCTGTTTTCTAGGAAATCCTGGCCAAGACATAAACATGTGTGCCTAATTTAAATAAGCAACTGTTAGTCCACATCTACGTTCATTTTTACTGTTATTTAGGAGTTAGGTTTGAAGCAACAAAGGGAAATTTCTGCAATTATATATCCCTGGGAATTTTTATGTGTTATTAACCACAGCGACCTTAACAGAAAGAAGTTTTCTTCTGGACATAGGGCATCTGTCTTAGAACTGCTGATGGCTACAATTTTTTTCACAACAAAACTGAGAGAGAGAAGTTTTAAGGTGAACAACTATAATGAATTTCATGGTTATATGGGTCTTTCTGAGGTTTCAACTGGATTACCAGGTATCTTACTAACTTGACTTTGCAAAAATAATGCAGCTGGTTAATCTAAAGAGAAATGCAATAAGTTGCAATCTTTGTACAGCACAATTCTTTTTGTATCTTTTCCAACGACAGGAAAGGGAATGGTATGTTTTTCACTGACTTCTGAGCGTTTATAACATTCTCTCAAATTTCTGAGTTTTAAAATCCCATTTAAAAAGCTAATATTCATTTGTTTACTATTAATTCCAAAGTTATATTCTGAGGTTGGACTTCTAACTAATTATATACCCTGCCTTAAAATATCACTAGCAAAGTCAGCAAATTAAAGGTTCTACTTGTTTATAGAAGTTATGTGCTTTAGTTCAAATGTGACTTTAGTTCAAATGTGACTGGAGCTAGAGGTTCTTTGTTCTCCAGAAATAATTCTCAACCTTGTTCTGAATCTGAAGCAAGGACATTGGAACCCAGGGAGAAAGCCAAAATGGAGGGAGCTTCACTGTAACCTATGACTAGCTTTTACCGCTGCTGTCAGCTCTGTTGTCACTACTCCTATTGGGGCAGGGGCTGATCAGCTATTCCTATCCAACCCCAAAACAGCCTGACTCATTAGGAGTAAGACTGAGGATGACCTGTGACTTCTGCAGAGCCTGAGAAACCAAGCTGGTTCATGACTTGAGGACAGCAACCATTACACAAAAGACAAGATGCTCACCTGTGACATATGTAACACGACCGGTCTTTGTGCGCGGGGCAGCCTGTTCCTCCCCCAATTCCGTAAACGTACTGGTTGCTTTTAGAAGAGTTTTCAGCAAAATAAATCCCGGCACCAAACATTCCTCCTATATATGCATGTCGCTCATCAAACCCTTTATGAATAATGGCATTAATGAAAGGAGAACCTAAAAATATAAAGACAGAAAGATCAGTTTTGAGCGCTTTTCTAGAATCTCAATTAGCTGCATACTATTTGCACTTGGCAGATTAATACTAATTAATAACGCCTAAATGAAAAGTTTATTTTGTAAGATGGTCTACTTACATAAATTATTATCATGTACTAGAATCTTATCAGGAACCCATAGTGTTCACCGAGCAAGGGTGTTATATGGATTTTGCAGATGGCATGAGATTTTAGATAGCAAAGTACAACGTGGCTTTGAAGATACAGATTATTTTACACCCAGTCCTACTTTAAGCAAAAACAGATAATCTAATAAACTAAAACAATTATGCTAAACTACAACAAAAAGAGTATTTCACTATCTAGATGGCTCAGTGTGCAGTTGAAGTTCTGAGACAATTTCAGATAAATTACTTTCACTGTACGTGCCTTGGAAAGCCTGTACTAACATGTAATGCATTAGAAAGCTGGTACCAACATGTAGTTAAAAAAAAAATCAGAGCAAACCATTTTTAACACAACACTAATATAGTCAGTAACGCAGGCTTTTCACGCTACTGGAGTTTGCGAACGCCCGGAGAGATAGTGACTGTCGGGACACTCACCGTGAAATAACATGCGCTCGTTATGGTGGTTGTGATTCTCCTCGGACACTTCCTTCTGTCTGTGACAGAATCGCTCTCTCAACTTCTTGTTGACAACTTTTTGAATCTTTAAGGATGAGGAAGAGAGAAGTGAATTAGCGAAATGTTTATTAATTGGTAGTTTATGATTTAAAATAAGAAGTATGTTTTCCTTTAGGGAGGTTCAATTTTTGTTCTATGTTTTGTTTGCTTAAAACACTATTTAAGAGCGGTAAAGCTGCCAGGCCGGTGTAACTCAGTGAACGCGCTGGCGCTCAGCGGCATCAGCTTCTGCTACGGTTTTGTTTGTTATTCTGTACCATAGCTAGCTATACCTCAAAGTCAACTGAGGACTTGCTGAATTTCGGGATACAGGGGCTTATAAACCTGTACTCTCAGAAAGCTCCCCAGGTAATTCTGACATGCACTGGTGTAATTTCAACAGGCCCATTAGCCCAAAGGGTTAGCCCGGCTCTCAACTGATTTTATTCATCTTCATGACACCCCTCCGGAAAAAGCATACGGCAGTCATTTCTTCCATGTTATAAATAAGATACTGAGACTAAGAGATACATGCATACTGATATAAACACTGACTCAACTAGATGGAAAATCCAGGCCTTTAATGCTACTTTGAAATAGTGATAACAGAAATTACTGTCAGCTATGGTCCATATTAGTGGGTGAGCTGGGAGTCTTATCGCCATGTTTGCCTCACTAACGCCAGCTGCCCCAGCCTCTGCTTGATATTCAGGCAAGCTGTGCAATCCAATTTTCACCCTGAAATTTTAAAAACTTACTCGAATGACGTTGTATCTGTTGAAGATGCCACCAGCATTACCACCATCTCTGTGTTCGCGAATTGTACTTTGCATCTATAGAACAAAAGAGAGTAACTTTCTGAAAATACGCCAGTGTGTAATTCTGAAGACATTCCTCCTGTTGTTTTCAAAAGTTCAATTCTATTATACTGTGTCACTGATGAGTCTAAGACTCAGCACAGATTTCAGGAAAAGATAATTAAAAATTTTCATGTACAATTACCTCTTCTTCTACTGACTGATATTCTTTATCTTCTGGAGCAAGATCCAGCAAAATAGTTCCCTGATTCACACAGTGAAAAGTCAAATAAGGATTGGTGCCTGCAGGAAAGAAAAATTAACATATTAAACAAAGGTCCACACTTCTTCAGGCTCTATTTTGGGGAACACTTGTCATAAATAATAGATATTTTGGAACAAGTCTAACGTATGTGCAATTTGAACCTAATATATAAGGTTGTATTAAGCAAGTACATCCAAAGACAAGAGAAGTAATGGAGATGTGTTTGGGGATCAATTTGATCTGTTCTTACAGAGGTCCTTGTACATACACACAGCAGGCTCAACAATTATTTGTTGAACTGAACTCAATCATGAACATACATGATGCTGATACAAAAGAAAACACAGTGTGATTACAATGTAGTGTGGTCTAAAATATAAGAATTATCCTCTAAAAGAATTATTATCTGTGAGATGACTTGAAATGGTCACTTATAATAAGTTTAAAATACATTGTTCTTGTTAATTTCATTACCCGTGTTGATTTAGTACAAATAAGCAAGACTCAAGCTCAACATCTGTTAATGTTTAGTTTCATGTCACTCTTGCAATTTTATTACCTCTGCAGACTAAATGACTAATTCAAGTTTTTTCCTTTCTCTTCCTTTGCTTTCCTATAGCGAAAGCACTTCTAACAGAGAACAGGGAGGCACACAAAGGAGAAAGATAGGCGTGTAACAGCGAAGTACAATGGAAAAAGACTGAGCTGACAGTTGTGAGGGAGGGGAAAAGACACAAGATAAGGTAAGAGAGAAAGGTCAGATTATGAAAAGCCATGCTATGAACATCTGATTTTATCCTAAAAGCAACAGTGTTCTATTGAAGGGTTTTAAGCCCTGGAATGATATGATCATATAGTCATTTTGAAAAGTGTCTTCTGGTTACAGTGTAGGGAAGGTACCAGAGGGGTGGCAAAGGTGACTGTCGGAGATAAGCTGGAAGGTGGTTGTGAGAGTCCAGGAGAGAGATGACAGTGATAGGGATTAGGTGACAGCAGTGGGAAAGGACAGAAGCACAGATTCCAGAGATATTTAGGATACAAAGTGTTGGGGAAGAGGGAAGAGTGACTCTGATTTCTAGCTAAAGCAACTAGAGGGAGAGCGAGGTCAAGGATGGAGATGGGGAGGCAGGAGGTGCCACCCCAGCTGAGTGCACGAGCTCTGGGGTCAGGCCACCCGAGCAAATGCCAGCCTGGACACTTATCTTGTACCACTAATTTCTGAAATCTATTTATTTTTTAATAGCTTACCTTGTTGTCCACCTAAGAGTCTTTCTACTCCCTTGATTAATTTATGGCGGTGTCCGTATGCATTGATGCCTATTTCTTTCAACTCTTCATGACCCATATCAGCCAACACATCTAGTGTAATCTGAAAAACGAATCAAAATTAATTGCTACATCTTTAACAGTTCCTCAGATGATGAAAACTTTTCCATTTGCCTTCAATGCTATAGCATCCAGTCAAATTAAGAAAATTCTTCTGTTTCCTTTATAAGCATGAACTGATAATCTTCTTAAAGTTGCCCCCATAAACTTATCAGCTTTTTGCTCACTTGAAATACTCCCTAATTTGCTTTCAGTCAATGGAGAATTAAAATGGGAGAAATAATGCTATAGAAGTATAAAATGGTCATTGCTATTTTTCCTTTTGATTATTTAATTCTACCACATTTTGCTTACCTCAAGATATAAGAGGGAACAACCAGTAGCCTGAAAATGGGGAAATACCAGATCCCAATATCCAGAAGGTAGCAGAGGTGAATGGTAGGGAACGGGAGAGGTGTTCAGCATACTGAAACAGGAGAAGTTTTAGGGAAGTAGCATTTATATAAAAATAAGAAGGAACTTCCTAGAAGTATCTGAGCATGGAAAAGGCTGCTTTAGAAAGTAGTAAGATTTATATCACAAGCATTTAGTTAGATTACAGACCATTTTATATAGAAACTATATAAAGAATTCCAATTTGGAGAAGAAAAAAGAGAGTAGATAGATGGTTTTTAAGGTCTCTTCTAAATTCTCAGATCTAACAATCCCTGAAGCCTAACATACATTCTATTTTTGTACAGAACCAATGGTTTTAAATTTTTGGTTATTCGTCCCTGTAGATGGAGATGATTAGCTGCCACGACTCAAAATTACCAGATTCCGGGCTTCCCTGGTGGCGCAGTGGTTGAGAGTCTGCCTGCCGATGCAGGGGACACGGGTTTGTGCCCCAGTCTGGGAAGATCCCACATGCTGCGGAGCGGCTCGGTCCGTGAGCCACGGCCGCTGAGCCTGTGCGTCCGGAGCCTGTGCTCCGCAACGGGAGAGGCCACAACAGTGAGAGGCCCGCGTACCACAAAAAAAAAAAAAAAAAAAAAAAAAAAAAAAATTACCAGATTCCTTTGTTGACTAAAAGGAACGGTGACTCTAGCGTCACCCAGTGGCAGTGCTCTGAAGGCACAGGGTGAAGTCCTGGGCGGCCACATTTCTTGAGGGATGAACTGCAATTTTCAGCTCAGAAGAAGCTGGCCCCTCTGACAGCCCAAATACTACTTCACAAGATTAGCCATTGATTTTCTCTTTCCTCTGGAAACGGAGAAATCCTTTGAGAGACACTCTTTTTCCCACTCAAACAAGATATTTTTATCTATCCATAGTTCTCTCTACCTTTATCCTTGCACATAGCATTTTTAAAAACTAACATATTAGGCCTGGAGCTCCGATGGTTTTTATTGTCAAAATGAAATACTATATAATGAGTCCGATCTCCTCAGTGCAAAAAGCATACATCATTCATTCTTGGAAATAATTTACTTTATTGCTCCTAAGTGGCCATTTAAGAAATAATCGCTCCATTGCACAAAATGGGCAGTTCACTTCCAATCACCCAAAGGAAGTTTTCAGCAGAGCTTTTAAAAAGCAACAGTTTTGAAATATGCATCTTTGAGATGGAATAGATCACAACATAATAGGAGTCTTTACATTTTTAGCTAGATGTGATTTTAATATAATTTGGAAACCATGCACAAGGTTTACTATACTGATATTCCATTCTTTTTTCCTTCTAAACTTCACATAAGGTTGACATAAAAACAGGATCTCTTATCTATGTGGTAGCTTCAATTTAAAGAGTCCTTAGCTTTTCTGAATTGATACATATAGTGTATGTCTGAAAGAAGCAGAAACCAGGCCAGCAAAACATAGTATTAGCTTCTAGAGAAGAAATGGAGAACATTTGACACATTTGTTTATTATATATAGCTCCAATCGTGAATGAAATGAATACCTCATTTAATACTCACAATGACTCATGAAATACTACTACTGTCCTTATGAGAAAATTAAGGCACAGTGAAGCCATGAAAATACTACACAGAAGAGCTGAAATGTATTGCCATACTTGTCTTTCCTCTTGCTTATTTTTTCTTAAAAAGGATGACTAAAAAGCTAAAATAACTAAACATTAAATTTAGTTGCTTTGAGTTACGTGGTACCCTATTTGTCCTCATATTTATTGGAATTGGCAACTGGAAAACCTTAAATGACAAGCTAAAGAATTTAGATTTATGTTCACTAATCATTCATTCATACATAGTATATTTAATGAGTACCTTCTGTATGCTAGATATTTCCAAAAAAGTAACTAATTAAACATTTCATTTAATTCTAAAACAACCCACTTCAGCTCAGAAAGGTAAATAAGTGGTCCAAATTGGCAGTAAAAGAGTGGAGCCAGGGAACAAACAGAATCCTACCACTACAGATCATGCTATTTCCTCTACCAAGGAGATAAAAGGTAAACACAAATATTTGGTAAAGCTTGGTAAATGTTTTCGAGGAACCCCTATGGGAACTCTTAGGAAGATTACTTACTGGCTTGAGGCTACAAGTAGGGGAGGGAACAAAGAAAGGACTAGGAAGGGGATCAGGAAAGGTTCTTAGAAGAAAGTAATAATTCAGCTAAGGAAGAGGACTTAGGCAGAGGAAGAAGGGAAGGGTGTTTAAGACAAATGGAAGACCATGCGCAAAAGGAAAATCAAGTGAGAGACTATAGAACATTTGAGAGACTCTAGTAATAAAGTTCATAATGATTAGCGTATAATGTATATACAGGAATAAAAGAAGGGATGGACAGAGCAGCAGGCTAAAAGCAGATCTAATGGGCTTTACACACCAAGTTAAGACAGTGTCCAAAATGTCCAAGAACACCTTTTCAGCAGAGCAACACAAAGGTGTCTTTCAGGAGGATGGTGGTATGAAGGGCAGATCTGGAAGGGAAAGTGACTGTGAACAAGATGATGACAGGGTGGAGCGGATTGGAAGGGATGAATCGGAGAGCAATTTCAAAGGGACAGATGACAGGGCCTGGTAAATAGAAATGGTTAGAGAAAAAAAAAAGAATGGGGGTAAAGATTATTCCAAAATTCTCAAGCTGAGTGAATATGAGATTATTGTGTTAATAAAAGAAATGGAAATAATTGGAAGTAAAACAGGCTAGTTGGATTTTAGGTATGTTTCTCCAAGATTCAAGACTTTTATACTGCTAGAAATATTTTTCTGAAAATTATCTTTAAATTAACTCACTTCAAAAAAACACAAAACCCTAACTTAGTTACATCCAGGAAATTATAAGTTTGTTGGGCCACTTATTTATAGTTAGCACACATTAAAACCAAATTATAATCTTTAAAATAAATATTATCCATGTATCAGCTAAGTCATCTTGCACATAAAGCAAACGTCACTTCAAGAGTGTTACTTTAAGAAGGGCTGGCTCTTGTTTCTAAGATTTATTCATTTCCTCTGGGGTGGAGTGAGAAGAATTGGAGTTTTAATGAAAAAGGCCTTTCTTTTACTTGGGCTTAAAAGATTGCAGGCTAGAGTAACAGTAATTAGAACTAACTTTACAATCATGTTCATAATGAATTTCTTGAGTCCATGTCTTTGTCTTTAGATTCTGAAGTAAAAATTTATATGGTCACTTTTCATGAAAATATATATGTGGACCATAAACATGTTCACAAGGAATCTTCCAAGTCACGGCATTTATGTTCCAGGAATTGCAATGTAAATCAAATCAGTCTTTCCCACAGAAAAAGTATTCTAGTCAGGAAGCTATGTTATAGAGGAAGGGCCAAAGTGACACTGGTACTATACTTAACTAACTATAAAGGACATAGGTATATATTATTTAATATAGAACTAGCAAACTATATAAGACAAACAAGTCAAGTTAGTTAAGAGACTTCAGAGAGAGTAACTGTGAAGGTAAGAGGTGAGGCTATGATGCTCTGAAGGAAGTTTCCCTGGAACCAGAAATAAAAGAACTATGTTCCCCACTCCACTGAGAGAGAAGAATCTATCAGTAGGAACAGAGGCAATAAGATATTATGTGTCAAAGCATCTCAGGAAAACAGGACGCCTCTGCCTTCAGCTCAATAGACATGAACTAAATGGCTACAATACATACACCCTAACACTTTCCCTCACCTCACAAATACCTGGCCCTCATCATATATTACCGGACTGACATAGAATGCTAATGGCAGAAAATCCTCTGGGTAAGTTATGGAAAGGGTTACAGAAGGTATTACTCTATAACTAAAGGCTAGTCAAGTAACAATTGTAGTCAAAATAAAACTTTGATTGCTTGAAGACTGGGCCAAAAGACAGTCACACAGAGTTCAACACAATGAATGGTGATATCATTTGTCTGGAGGAAAGAGCTATGCTAGGTAATAGACATTAAATGGAAGAGTCAACATATTGATAAAAAAAAGATACAGAAATTATTCTGGCAAAAGGAAAATCAATGGAACCATTTACTCAGAACAAAACTGAAGTGAAAAAGATAACAATGAAACTGATGAAACCAGGATAAGCTGTCAAAAGGACCAACTGTTAAGACTAAACTATTAAACTATTAAAATCAATAAACCAGGCCACAGGAAATCAGTTACTATAAAAGAGAATATATAAAGTAAAACAGAAAAAAGAAAACATAAAATTATGATGCGAACTGACTAAAAGAGTAGAAACTGAACTCTTGAAAAACGGTTAACTGGAATTATTTGAATTAGCATCTGTTTTTATTAAGCAAAGATATGTGAAATTTCACAGTTACTGTGGATATGATTTGGGAAGAAGGGAGATGGCTGGAATATGGCTTTAGCAGAGGATACTGCTTCTAAAACAGCTTTAATACCTTCAAGGGAAGGATAAGGGAAAAGGAGTCTTACTGTTTAGGCTATTCTCATAAGAAATCTCCAAACCAGAGGGTGAATTAATGGCAGGTGCAGCTTAAAGGAAAAGGAAATTATTATAGCAGTTTATGAAGTCCTCCCCACCAGACAGAAGATACAACTGATATTTCATTAAAGTATATTTTAAAAACTGGCACAGAAGCATCTGACTGGGAATTTTAACTATCTGGACTTTTGAAAGTATTATTATATTTTACAGGTCAGGCAAGTGATAGGTTAAATGCCTTAATCAGAATCAAGGTCTTCTTTTAGTCCAGTGCTATTTCTACCCAACTGTTTTGATCATCAAGAGCATTAAAGATCAACTACAATATATAATATGAAGAAATTCAGCTAAAAAAAAAAAGACATTAGAAAATCTTAACATCGTAATTGATATGAAAAAGACCTGGAGTTTTTAATTAACTCTAAACTGACTATATGCCTAACAAAGAAATCAGATGGGGCAAAGAGGCCAGTGAAGAATTTGGACACTATATCCACATAAAGAATAACTGAAACAGAAGGTGAATTTATGCTAAATTAGAAGAAACTCTGTAAG
>NW_020175192.1:12244175-12354117 GCF_003031525.2 Neophocaena asiaeorientalis asiaeorientalis
CGATAAGTTCACTAGGTCTTAGAAATATAAGAAGGGCTATATTATGTTGTAGTGAGCTGAATGGTGGCCCTCAGAAAGATATGTCCATGTTCTAATCCCCAGAACTTGCAAAGAATCTTTTTTGAAAAACTTTTTTTACATCTTTGCAGATGTAAATTCAGTTAAGGATCTTGAGATAAGGAGATCATCTAGGACTATATGGGGAGGCCTTAAACTCAATGCAAGTGTCCTTACAAAAGACACACAAAAGAGAAGACAGACACAGAGAAGGCACGGTGAAGATAGAAGCAGAGATTGGAAGGATGTGGCCAGAAGCCAAAGGGGCCTAGAAGCTGGCAGAGGCATGGGGCAGATTCTCCCCTAGAGCCTCTGTAGGGAGTGCAGCCCTGCCGGCACCTTGATTTTGAACTTCAGGCCTCCAGAACTGTGAGGGAATAAATTTCTGTTGTTTAAGCCACAGATTTGTGGGAAATTGTTATGGCAGCCCTATGAAACTAATGCTAGTCTAATATGTAGACCAGAGGTTAGATTTCTGTGCAAAACAGGGTAAAATGTAAACATAAGATTAATAGATTATACATGGGGCAGATTTGGGTGTACTTTAAATTACAAGCATTTTATCATACCTGCCCAAATTGTAACAAGTTATTGTCCCACATGGATATAAAAAGGGTAATTCCTACATCTGGGAGAATGACTTTGTGACCTCTAAAGATCTTTCCCATTCTAAGATGCTATGTGTATTAGTAACAGTCAAGTCAAACTCAGGAATTTATTATTTGATAGTTAATGGTAATAAAATCATACAGTGATAAGTTAAAAACTCATTATCCTGTATAAAAACAGAATGACAAACAGAAGGATCTTAATTCATAAACACCCTAATGATGACTTCATACTAAGACCTTCACAGCCATTTCAGATACATCTGAAAATAGGCTAAGTCTATAAGCATATGGCCAAGTTTTGGTTCAGCATTATTTTAGGCTCCACCTAGACAATGGAAACTTCATAAAGAAGCAATTTTTAAAACGTACACTTGCCCAAGAATTATTTTGTTATCCAGTAATGGATAATTGCTTCATGAAGATTTTGCTAAATAGTTAACATAAAAATTTCTCACTAGTTTTAATGGAGTCTAGTCACATTAGTAATAAAATGAGATGAATACTGGCTAACACTTTTTGGAAACAAAATAATGAAGAAAGATTTTGAAAACATTCTTTTGCAGGGGTTTCATGGCCTAAGTTTTGATATGTAATAAAACATATTGAGCCAGACTGCTTATAAAGATACAACAAAATAACAGACTCTAATCATCTGTTAGACAATTTTGGAAAGAAGCATAAAATACTAGATTCCTCTAGCTTTTTCAGAAATTTGTTTTGAGTTTTAAAAGAGCAGCGAAGAAGCAAAAAAAGAAAGAACAAGTGGCAATTAATAACTCTTAATATTAAATTAAAAAGACTCAACTATATATGAGAGCTTACCTGTTCTGTTTCAAAGATGTCCCGAAGGTGTTCAAGACCAAGGCTTTTCAGGAATTGGCTAATATTCATGTCAAGACCAGCAACTAAAACAGACATACATTAAAGTTTTTCAGAAAGAAGTTTATCAATCTAAAGGAAGTTCCAGTATTTATTTAAAGCCGCGGCTCTTTGACACCCTTGGCTGTGCAGATGATTTTACTTCAAGTTACCTCTGAATTTGATGGGGAAATAAATGCAGAGTTTATCTTATCAGTAGTACTTATATTAATTTTATAAAGCATAATATAATGCTTTTAGTGAAATATTTAACAGTGGAATTTAAAAATCCAAATTTATCAGCTATTGTTTCAGCTTTCATTTATCAGCTATTGTTTCAGTTTTCATTTCTTACATAATCTCTCAGTATTTTTCTGATATAATTTCAGTAATAAGACTCACTCAGTTCAATAAGATAATATGGTTGGAAAAGGATATACTGGGATATACATAAGTAAGAACAAAGTAGATGCCAAAGAATTTATTCTACGAAGACACATTTCTTATAAGCTGTTGTGTACATGAAAGCTTACAGACAGGATGTCTTTAAGTGAGGTGTTCAATAATTACCAATAGAAAAGTGAATCTGTTCATTTAAAACCGCAAAACCAATACACGTTCACAGGTGTACTTGCCTTCTCCTTCCTTCCTTTCTGTGCCTGCTGCGCCATCCCCGGCATTAGACGCTCCTCCTACTGCCAATTCTGCTAAGGGGCCGGCGAGGTTGTCTATGCTGCTAGCAGCAGACAGGCAGGAGGGGGTGGATGCTGGTGAGATCAGAGAGGCACTCACTACAGTAGCCTGAGGTTTAAAACAGGTAGGTAAGGCCTCTGGGGGCATGGCGTCTATCAGCAAAGCTCTGATATCGTCAGCCTAAAAAAATAAATAAACAAAATAAAATAACACAAAAAAATTACGTTTTAAAACAATAAGTTTCTCACTAAGGACAAAATGCTTAGTGAATTTTTTCTTTAATGAATGCTCCATTATTCCCTATTGGGTTTTGATCATTCCTTCCTCCTTCCTTCTCTGATCCACAGCTCCAAAGAGTCCCAGTAGTTTCAATAGGTAGAATGGAGAAACTATACAATTTAAAAAAAATATTTCATCTTTTGAAGATCTAATGTGCAGCTTGGGGACTATAGTTAATAAGTACTGTAAGTACTTATATAAGTACTGTACTATATTCTTGAAATTTGCTGAGAGTAGATCTTAAGTATTCTCACCGCACACACAGAAAAAAGTTGACTCTGAAAAAAATCCAAGAATGTGAACTATACTGACGCCTAGAAATACTTTTAACACTAAATGAAAAGTGTGTACACAATTGTTCATACTTATTACACATGTATCCAAAGGACATGTGAATTAACAAAGACTGGAATAGAGTTAAAAAAACAAAGTATTTCATCTCTCATCTAAAAAGGAGCACATTTTAGAAGGCTGATTTCAATCATCTCTTCTTTAGGAGTTTCCATACATAGTATGTGTTGCTTATGCTTAACAACTACAATAATTTTTGTTCAGTTATTTAGTGCATACTTAATAATTTAATGTACAATTAAAGTCTGGTGAAACTTTAAAGGGACAGCACTTATTTTGGCTAGCTTATTCACGAACTCTACAGTCTGCTAGGCACAGCTGTCGTTAGAGTATGTGGGAGATTGTCCCCAAAGAGAGCCAGCTATCCTTTCTTCCATGTACATCTGTGCCCCTCCTTCCATCAGAGGTGGCACCTCCCTTCCCTGGAATCTGGGTTGCCTATGAGTTTCTGTGACCAATAGAATGTAGAGGAAGTGATGTTCTGAGGCTTTTGAGCCAGGCTTTAAAAGGATTGGCAGTTTCTACTTTTTTTCTCTTAGAAGTCATCCTCCCATGCTGTAAAGAAATTCGAACTAGACCACTGAGTGTGAGATACTACGCAGAGAGAGGTACTGTAGGATTTAAGGCCATCTGAGATGCTGCAGCCTCAGCTGAGCTCCCAGCTAAAGGGAGCTGGCAGAACAGCAGAACTGCCTAGCTGAGCCCAGTCAACCCAGAGGACTGTGAGGAATTATAACTGTGAGTGGCACTGTACTAGCCACTCACTTGGTTTTGGTTAAGCTACTAAGTGTTTTGAAAACTGTTACTCAGCAACAGATATATAAAACAGAATGTGGCTTAGAAAAGTTTTTTGGTTAAAAAATTCTAAATTATGTGTCCATACAGTAACTCCCTGATTTCCAGAAAATTCAGGAAAGATGTTTCTTTACTGTGTTTAATTCTGTAGTTAAATATCATTTAACCACAAAAATTTAATTCTTGATTTTGAAACTATTTCTACAGTATATTAGTTTACTTTTCCATCTTCAGAAGAATGATATACTGCTTAGAAGATAATTTTTTCTTTGACTATCTCACCCCCCTCAGGTAAATTACCATGAACATCAGATGCTCTAGAATAATAAGCCAAAGTAGAAGGTGTTAAGATATTTTACGAATACAATCTATATACAAGTTTTTCTATGATTCATGTTTTCCCTCCAAGTTAAGTATGGCAAAAAAAAAATTAACTTACTGCTTAGTTTGCCTTAATAGTTTTAAATTATATAAAAATGAGAACTTAAAAAAATTCATAAGGAAGGAAATTTGTTCTTCTTCCAAGAGATATATGCACCACTAGAGGTAAACCTGTTAAGCCCTGGAATTTACTGTCATTTCTGAAAGTATAACAAGCAAGTCTAAATATTTTGAAATGAGGACTTACCGTTGCCAGATCTAAAGGTGTCTGGCCTTCTTGGTTCTTCATAGTTGGATCTGCACCATGTGCCAGGAGTAGGGCACAAAGCTGTGTCCTGCCTTTTTGGGCTGCTTCGTGAAGAGGAGTAAATGCCCACTTGTCTGTTGCATTTACACATGTGTTGTATTTTATCAGTAACGCTGCGATGTCCACATGCTGAAGAAAAACAAAAGGATGCCAAGAGGTAAGAATGAGATTATTTGGTAAAGCTCCTTCAGGTACACTTGTTTTTATTTAACATTTCATTCCCTCTATATCTCTATTCTCATCCTTAACAGAAGTTTCTTCTATAAAAGAAGAATATTCATTGCACCCCTCCACCTGTATTTTGGACTTCATCTTTTCTTGCTTCCTCTAAAACATCAATTCCACAATTATTCTGTTACCCTGTAATTCTTCATGGGAGCCTTAAAAATTTTTTTTATTCAGCCTTATATTCAGATCTATCTTAAAAATAAACATATAAGATGAAACTGTTACCTGACTCCAAGTTTCCTAATAAGGGGCTAACCTGTCTGTCAAACTTTTCAAACCAGCAACCTATAACCATTGCTTCTGTTTATCTTCCCATTTCTCTTTCTAACCTATTGCAACCTGATCTATTTATTGAAAACACTCATCTCAAAGATTCTCAATGTTCTTTCTTCAGCCTTTGGGAAAGTAACATAACAAAACATTTTACAAAAATTAGTCTGTCGAGCCAAAATGACTTAGGGGGTGGAGGAAATGTCAGCTGCAGACACATTAACTAATAACCTGGGCATGAGGTGATAAGATCCTCAACTGTGATGGTTAGAGAAGAACGGAAAAGAGCTAAATTTGAGAAATTTTGAAGGCAAAAGAATCAGGTTTTAGAAAGACAAATTAACCACAGAGGAAGAAAGATGAAAAAAAGAGTCAAAGGTGACTGCCTTTTTTCTTTTTTAATTTGGTCTAGAAGATTAAGAAAAAAAAAAGGTAGATGGAAGCATTAACAGAAATTGAGTAGCAGAAGTTTAATTAGGAATGAAACTATAAGGAACGTTCACTTGGGGTATGTGGTTTCTGAGGTACAATATCTAAGTAATGATGTTCTGTAAATGGTTTCACACAAAAGGTCAGAGCACAGGTAAGGGGGTCATTTACTTATTCACTTACTCTCTCTTACCGACTCACCCACCAACTAAACATTTGCTGAATACCTATCTGAAGCTGAATTTCATGAGAATGGGAAGAGATGGGGAAAGTCAGGACAGAAGTATCCCAGGATAGAATTTAGGGCATGTTTCTTCAAATTTTCCTTTAAAATTCCTTAATATTTTCTTTGCTCTCTTGAAGACACTCACTTCAAAAAGAATAGGTACTTCTTCTGAGGTAGTATTAAAGTATTTTTTGGTGTTTTTTTTAATATAATACAAATACTTGTTAATTTTAGGAAAACTGATTTCAGAAAACAGAGGAAAATACAAATCAGACAACTTCTAAGAAAGCTTCCATATTTGCTCTGACAATATAAAGACAACAACAACAAAAAAGAGCACAACCAGACTAGGGCTTCTGAGAACAGGCCATGTTTTGTGATCTTTTGGGGATTATGAATGAGGTATATCATGATTATAAAATTGATTCTAACACAAAAGATAAAAATAGGTAACATTTGTAGCACTATCAAAATCACTTAAAACAAAACAGACCCCAGTGATTTATCTCCCTTATTCAAAGGATATATGTTGAAAAGAATAGCTATTTTTGTTCAATTAACCCAAAAGCACGGAGTAATTTCAAGCTTCTCCCCTGTAAGGTTATGGGGTGTTTAAACTAGGTTCCTGATGATTAGTTTTATTCTACTCCATTTGTGTTGGCAGTATAATATAATTTGGTAGACTAATTTGTATAGGCTTCCAAAATTAGATAGTCCAAGGAAAATTATGTGTGTGTGTGTATAAAATGAATCATATATATGATATGTATTATTAAACTTTCTTTATATTAGATTTATAGTTTATGCTTAGAGAAACCAATTACGCGCTTATTAAATTTGCTGACAAACATCTGAAACAGCAATAAACAGGAATTATGCTGCTACCCAAGTAGACTAAAAACACAATTCTTAAATCTTTTAAATAGCCGCACCACTGGGGCAAAACAAGTAATTGAAATTTAAGGCTGACAAATGCAATAAATAAGCTACAGCTCAGTCCTATACGATACATAAGAGCAAAGCATTGAACTAGAAGGTCTAGAAAAGGAATTGAACTCTGCTGGAATGTTTCCAGGGGTCAACTTACTATGGTTTCAAAATTCAGCTGCAACACAAAATGCTTTAAATGACAAATGCAACATAAAAACACTGCAAGGGCCCTAATTTAATTTTAGAAAGTTGGGAAGTAGGGAGAAGAGAAACGTGTTTGGGTTCCAGTTAGAGCAATTTAATTGTACGATAATGTCATGAAATCCCCCTAACATTATACATTTTAGAGAAAGCATTAAAAAATGAAAAATTTGAGAGAGAAAACTCGGCAAATTGATTTACTCTTATGAGATAATAGAAAACTACATGCTGTGTGGTAAATAAATATCAATGCCTTATATCTACTGAAGAGCAAAAAAATTAGTTGTCTTGTGTAGATGT
Source organism: Neophocaena asiaeorientalis asiaeorientalis (assembly GCF_003031525.2). Lineage (NCBI taxonomy): Eukaryota > Metazoa > Chordata > Mammalia > Artiodactyla > Phocoenidae > Neophocaena > Neophocaena asiaeorientalis. Next base: position 12,251,092 of record NW_020175192.1, read on the forward strand.
ATATTAAAAAATAATATAAGGCATTATAATACAAAAACACTAAACAGGATAATGCACATTACCATTAATATATACTCTCATGAAATCTGTAACTTTTATTTAAACTTCTTAAACTATGTCTTTGTTCCTCCTTTTGGAAAAACTGAAGTGGTAAGTTCTTTCTATGTAAAAAGGCCCAAAGACACACAGAGAGCTGACTGAGCTCTCCAGAGGAAAAAAGGTAAAATATGTATCAAAGGATGATGACCAATAAATAACAGCTTAAGTAACTTTATGTAATTTCAGATATCTCACACAATTATTTTATCTGCAGCTACCAGTCATTATCCACTACTAAAGTCAATTAATCTGTCTGTTAAATACTGATATTGAGCTGGTCAAACATACAGCTAATTCCTAAGGCTGTGAGATGTAAAAGTGACACACAGACCTTATTCTGACCGGCCCAGTATGAGGGCTGTGTGGATCGAGTTATCTCATAATAACTGTATTCCCTTGGATTTGGATAGAATGCACTTTCCACATGCATGGTCTTACCTAATTATCACAATAACCCTGTAAAGACGGTCTCAGCATCTAAGTTTTACTAGTGAGGACAGTGAAGATTAGAAAGATTAAGGCACTTGCTGAAGACTTGTGGGTTATGGAGGAAAAGATTAAAGACTAGATCCCAGAGGTTCAGACTCCAAATTCAGGTCTCCATTTCGCCACATCTGCCTGCATGGTCTTGCTAGACTAAAACACAAGCGCCATTTCCTGACAAGTTGAAAATGGCAGAGAGTATGATATCAGGGAAAAGCTATTTAAGCAGAGATCACTGGGTAACCCTATACCTAAAACTACTCTACCAATAGCCTTATTTTAAATATAGAAGCCTGTATTCCATACAAAGTGCCACCAAAATCTCCTTCACAAAACTATCATTTCAGGGCAGTACATCATATACACCATGCAGCCAGGCCAGTCCAAGCATCATTGATATTAATACTATATAACCAGTGTTCTGCCACCCTAACAGAGCCCTATAATTTCATTAAAATATCCAGCCAAGGCTTATGTGCTATATGAATAAAAAGGGGCTTTGGAAAACATATGGATTTATATGTCTAGAGATAATGAAAATATAATTATATCTACCCCTTAGCTAAAGTAAGGTAAAGTAGCTTAAACATTTTTTATATCATGGTTAACCTTGGTCCTTATTTTAAGTCTACTAATTGAGACTGAGATAAATACAGATTTGATGTGGTTACTGACAACAGGTTATATGATATACAAATTGCATTAGATAAAATTATTTCATAGAGCAGAGATTCTCAATGGAGGGAATGACCTTACCTACTGCCAACTGAAAATCACTATGAGATGTTACTGGGGGTGGGAGGGTGGGTATATGTTGTACATGGTAAAAACATGGTAACCAAAAAAAGTCAAGAAACCATCAAAGTAAAGGTTTTAGTGAATAAGAGTACATAGTCATTAGCTCACAGATATTTGATTTTTAAGTTTCCAAGTTTAATACAAGAAGGATTTTTAGAGTGAGTCAAAAAATCCACCCACACACTGAGGCAAAAGTACTTGCTACAAACATACTGTCTAGCTCATTAGCATTCTTTAGTAGAAGGATGGGACGAACCAGGTTGACTGAAACCTCTACCAAATGCCCTCTACACAGCCTGGAGAACTTTCTCTTCATTTTTACCTCCATAAGCTACATTCATTTACAAAGAGCTCAGCAGTAGGGATGTGATAAAAAGCAGGATAACATAAAAAGAGAGAATGAAACTAAAAATGCTCATGATCTTTCTCACTTGGAGTTAGAAGAGGAGAGCAGGAGTTGTGGATAATGGTGAAATAAGTTTATGAAAACGGGACAGTGGGCCTCTGGTCAGGAGGCGGACTGCATTACACTCCCTCAGCTAATGGCAAGATAGCTGCAAGGGAATACGAACAAAGACAAGGCCATCCTGCACTCTACCTTATTATATTTAGCCACAATAGAGAACCACTATAAATTTTCTTTCTTTCACACTGGTCACAGATTGACACATATGTGTAATAAGTAGAATCTCAACACCTTTCCCATCAGAAGAACGGGAATTAAAAGGTAAAATACTTAAACCTTAAAAATTTAGTTTTACTTTCTTCATCCTCAGTGACAACTATGAAAGCTATGAAAGGAAAAGACTGACAGGACTGAACTTTTCCACATCCACAAAGTATGGGATATACTGGAAACACAGTACATAGATCAACATAGTCTACGCAGTTGACAGTTTAGGTTTTATTAGATCAAGTCAAGAAGTATAATTCTACTGCCTACACCTATCCTCGCTCATTAGTAGATTTATACAGAAGTTAAAAGACACTGATCCCATCAGCTTTATAAACTCTTAACTGATAAACTTTTAACTGAGGCTTAGAGATATGGAGAGAAGGATCATGCTAAGAAAAGTACTGGACATTATTCTCCAAATGATACATATCTATACTTATAACTCAAAGGTAAAAGGATTATACACACACGTATATGTAGTATATTAGCAGTAAATATTTAGCATGCCTGGTCTTCAGTAGAAATACACGTAGTACAGTGAAATTGAGAATTTTATATGAAAGAAGGCTAAAAGAAAATTCTAATGATTTTAATAAAGGATTAATTATCTTTGGAAAGATAACTTCAAATACAGAAGTTTCAAGAGGATTTCAGTACTAATAATATATTTATTAAATCTGATAACTTTCAATTAGCATATATCACACTTGGAAGTAAAATTTTCTTTCCTTTCTGTCCAACTTGAAACTAGGTTGTTTGCTTTCCTTGATTATTCCCACTCAGACATGTCATCTCCCTGAAATACTGGTCTTTGAGAGGGGGCATGAGAAGATGCAGATATTCTCATTATGAAGGGCAAGGGAGAAGAGAGTAAGAGAGTATGGGAATCATGGTGATTAGTTTTTACTTATAGTCTGTCAGGCTTTTGCAAATCTAGAACCTGTCCTCACCAATAATGATTCCATCTATGAGAGCCCCTAGTATGTACATTCTGGCACGTGTGCATCTTTACAGTCAAATAGGGATTCTGACAAGCACAAAAGCATTCATCTTCTTCCTGTGTGATTCATCAGACCTAAAGTGGGCCTTGGTGACTTCCAGGCAGTCAGTCCAACAAATGTCCAGGCACTGGAATACAACCCTCTTCCTCTTTCAGGTGATGATTACAGATTACAGTTACAGGGCTTTTCAAGAATCAATTGCGACTTTCAATGTGGGGTTTCAGCTAGTCATCTGAACTCTATGAAACCATATACACCAATAGCTCAACCATTTTCTTGAATCTTTCTAAGATGCTGAGGATAAACATAAGCAAGCATAATTTCCATGCCTACAGAGGAACCTCCTGGTTTTCATAGTTTCTAAAATCTACTTAAGGTAGAGTTAAAATTTATTATCTACATCAATAAATATTAACTGAGCAGCCATTACATAACAATTATTGTGCTAGATAATGTGAAGAGACCAAAAAGCTATAAAAAGTATGGTCCTTGGCCAAAAGATAGTTATGCCTGAGAAGGCTAGAAACACTCTGAATAGTAAGATTAAAATTGTGCTAAATTACGCTGTTGGTTAGATATCTACTTATTGCATGCATGGTATGCATCTAACAAAGTAGTAAATATCAGTGAAGTTTTCTAGACTTTAACTTTAGCATGCTCACCCCATAGGATGCTGCATTGTGAAGAGGAATTAAACCACCTTTGTCTTGGGCATTAACATCTGCTCCATGCTCTAGAAGATATTCAGCTACTTCCAGGTTATTGTAGCCTGCTGTTAGAATGAGAAAAGGCAAATGTCAGCTTAAAAGAAAAAGGAACATATGTATATAAATGATAAGGACCAGAAAACATTAATACTTTTTGCTTTAAACTACTATCACATAATTAAGTATAAGACATTTACAGTAAGAAATTTATATAATTTATAATAAGAAATTATTTAAAATCACATCAATCAAGCATTTTCTGAGTAGCACTCTTCATGCTCAGCATTTCTTTCATCTTCTGGTGAGCTGTATTAGGCATCTAAGAAAGATCATGAGCCTTGGAAGGGCTGGTGATGCTTACCTGCCAAGTGCAGAGGGGTTGAGTTTCTGCCTTGGGTGTCTCGGCAGTTGATATTCTCTGGGGTACAGAGCTTCTGCACTCTTGCCAGGCAGCCCTTCTTGGCAGCATCCAACAAAGCAGCATCTCCTCTCAGTAAGTCCTGAATATCTGTGTCTCCTTCTTTTACCAAATCTAAAGGTGTATTTCCATCTCTGTTCTTTTTAGTCGGATCTGCTCCATGCTACAAAATAACCAAATGGGGTTTGTGTTTTCTGTAGTATCTTTGTTTTGTTTCTTTATTTTTAACTTCACCTTCACTCATCCAAAGAAAGATTATCTATTCTATACACATTATGAAAAACAGAGGCAATATTTGGTCTTTCTTGCAAAATTCCTACTTAGCAATATACTGGATCAGCTTTCTAACTATCAATACTTCCCAATCAAAGCCCCAAGCCTCAGGATCAACAGTGATGGTGAGTGGGAAAGGCGTCGAGTGTCTTTTACTTTTTGTATCATATACTTTCTCAGACTCCAAGCTGTCTTCAGAAACCACTTTTCCTTTTAATCATGGCCTGGATATTAATGTTGACCAGATTTCAATTATATAGAGATATTCAGTGTTGATGAAGTGAGAAGAGGAAGACACACAGGTGGAAAAAGTACTTAATTCCAAATGGAATCAATAACAAGAAAGTTTGGTAATTTAAAAATATTTCCATTGTAAGTCTTAGAACCTATCATGAAATTAGGTAGAAATGTATTAACAGTTAATTTGATTTTAAAAGTTTAATCATCTATACCTATGAAATAAGGTCAATAAAAGTCAAGAATCTTTATTACAGGCCTGACACAGACTGCTATAGGCCCAATGGAGAAGTCTGGAATAACCAACCTAGACAATGAATTCACATTGTCCTAGAAGTTATTTCTTGCTAACCAGTGATAATAAAAATGAGTATCAAATACAGTGTTATTCTCAAAACTCATAAGAACATACTTGATCCCATGAAAGTTGCAGGAGAAGAATTTTATATTTGACCAGGACAAGTTTTTCTCTAGTTTAAAAAAAAAAAAAAGAGAAAATGACATAAATACATGTCCAGTCATTTTTCACATCTTTTAATTAATTTCACATCCTTTAATTTAACTTCATATCCTTTAATGTTTAAATAATGCTTAATAATTAGAAATGAGCTTGTTAACAACAATAAAATAGCTAGTAAGAAGAAAAAATCAAACTTGATGGAAAAACTTGGTTCTTCTCGTACAAATGTTTTCTGATATTAATACTGTAAGTATCAGATAAGCAATGCAAACTAATTCAACTCTTTCCAAAACCTACCTTGTTGAACTGTGATGAACTCAACATAATCAAGTCAGTTCAGAAAGGCACTTCAGACATTACTCAAAGCTACGTGAGTATCATGATATCACACTTAAACATCTCCCTAAAATAGAAAATGGAAGCAGTCTCTACAGTACTTACTGTACTGTATTATAGAATAATTTACTCTGATGTAATTTTATGTCCTAACCAAATAATAAATATAATTACTTTATAACTTTAAAAATTACATACTTTTAAAAGGAGCTTGCAGATTTCATATTTTCCTTTAGCTGCTGCTTCATGTAGAGGGGTAAATTTCCATAAGTCTGCCACATTGACAGAAGCCCCATGCCTTACCAAGAGCTCAGCTACTTCATAGTGTCCATATGAACAAGCATTATGAAGAGGCACCAAGCCACTAAACAAAAGAAAATTATTTTAAAGACATACAACAAATCTTTGCATTAAAATGATATGTATAATAATTCTCTATGGCATTGATTATACTGAACACTCACTTAAAAAAAAAGTTCTCCTCTGATCTTGAAGATAGCATCATCCATTTCCAAATAAGGATTAACAATTTCAAAAATTTCAAAAATGTCCCTTTCAATATAAGGACCTTGCTTAGTTTCTTGGTGATGGATATAAATTTCACAGCAATCTTTATTCTTAAAATACATATAGATATACCCATAAAAAAAGGTTCTATTATAATACTTTTAATTCAGGTTTCATCCTGGCAATATAAAGAGCAACACTACAAAGTGATTTCAGGAATAACTAATTAATAATCTGGTTTTATCATCTCTCAGATTTTCTTCCATTTGGGTCTTCCTAGTGAAAACTGTATGCTTGCTTACTTATAAAATACACAATGCAATCTAACTTATTTACTTAGGCAAGTTCAACCTTTTGTTTTTGGCTTTTTTTTTTATTGTTAATAATCTGGTAGTGGTTTCTGTGCATAGATTTAAATATTTAGGTGCCAAGCAATGAAAACCCAAAATCCAAGTGATAGAGAAACTTCAGTATTCTGTAAAGAAAATAATGAAATCAACCATAAACTCTAGTCAGATGAGCAAACTATCCTGTGATGACTCTAAGTTCTGATTGGAAGGCAGCTGGCACTCTAAAAGGACAAAGATGTCCCCATAAAAAAGGATGCATCAAAAGGATAAGTTTAAGTTGCACTTAGTACACAGCAAACACAAGGTATCAAATTAGTACCTTTTTAGTTAGAGAGATCAGGTTTTTCTGTTTTTGTTTTTAATGTTTTGAGACCAAAAATACTGACTGCTAAAATGGGGCAATAGAGGGACTTCCCTGGCAGTCCGGTGGTTGAGACTCTGCACTTCCAATGCAGGGGGTGCAGATTCAATCCCTGGTCGGGGAACTAAGATCCCATGCAGCGTGGCCAAGAATAAAGTGGGGGGGCACTGATGGCAATAGAAACAAATGTTGGTTCCTCTCTAACGCACCATAATACTTTGAAAGAGCTAGTGATAATATTATTAAATATTCATGTCTGATGTGTCCCTTTTAAAAGATAAATAAGCCCAAAATGGTTAACTGAGGTCTAAGTTGTGTGGTTTAATTCTACAGCAGTCTGGTATGTAATTACACAGAAAGGTGCTTATTTATATTTTAAGATGATATGAAATTAACTCAGGATATGGAAGCTCATTTCAGTTAAAACTTCCTTCTTGCTTTTCTTTTTTTTTTTTTTTTTTTTTTTTTTTTTGGATTTTTTTTTTTTTTTTTTTTTTTTTTTTTGCGGTACGCGGGCCTCTCACTGTTGTGGCGGAGCACAGGCTCTGGACGCGCAGGCTCAGCAGCCATGGCTCACGGGCCCAGCCGCTCTGCGGCATGTGGGATCTTCCCGGACCGGGGCACGAACCTGTGTCCCCTGCTTCCGCAGGCGCACTCTCAACCACTGCGCCACCAGGGAAGCCCCCCTTCTTGCTTTTCTAAATAGCTTCCACGGCTGCTTTAAACTCTGTCTAGATAAATTAAAACAGTTCAGTAAACTAATAAAAAATAGAGAATATCTGAATGAGTAAAAATAAAATTATGTTTCTATTACTATGACTTTGGGATGGGTGGCTTCTTTTAGGAGGAGATTAAACATTTTTAATAGCAAAAAAAGGGGTGAACAATAAATTACAAACTATATAAACACATGTACATAATGCAGTAAAATACTATATATAGGCATTAAAAGGATGAAATGAACTATTAAGTACTGACATGGAAAGACATTCAGCATATACTACTGGGTGAAAAAGGCAAATTGCAAAGCAGACCGTGTGCAGTGACATCATCATTTACATTAAAAGTAAGCTCCACCACAACAGCACACGCACTGCGACAGGTCCTTCAAAACTCCAGACGGTTTCAACAAAATATTGATGCTGTAGTCTCTAGGAGGTGGAGTGAGAGGGACTTTTCACTTTCTATACTATACATTTCCATAATGTTTTAATTTATGCTTTAAACTTAAAAAGAACATGCATTACTTTCTTAATAGGGAAAAAATACCTAAAACTTCAAAAATATAAAGAAAATAAATTTTAAGTATCAAGAAATGAATCCCAAACAGTGAAATTCTAATGCATACCCTTTGTCTTTGGCATGGACATCGGCACCATGGTGTAGGAGGTACTCCACGACAGACACACGGTTATAGCCTGCCGCAAAGTGTAGGGGTGTAGAATGCCGGCCCTCTAAATCTCTGCAATTCACATTCTGAGGGCTGCAAAGTTGCTTTTATGGCACACACACACAGACAAACACAAGAAGAACGTTAGTATTTATTCATAGAACTCGCTCCAAAATACTGCAGACATCTTGGATAAATTGTATTTTTCTAATGAGTATTTCTTTCCAAAGATTAGATAATACAAGTGATGTTTTAAAATCAGCACGATGTTTGGCTTTACAGTGTCTACAAATGTTCCGTTTGCAGAGCTATTTAATCTTTTTCAACATTTCCCGGCCAAAATCTTAATCAAAAAGAAAAACCCATAATAAGGCAAGCATTTCCAAGGCAAATGGTGCCTTCCTTCTTCATAGTTATAAGGCTTTCCTCCCCGAGACTGCCTGTAACAGCCTGTACGCTTGTACCAGCACGCTCTTAGCCACTCTTTGCTCAAATAAGACCAACCCTGGTTGACTCAGAATTACCCAGAATTCTTGCCTCCTTTGACGTGGCAAGAAGGCGCTGGGAAAATTACATTAATTCTGTCTGGGCCATCCACTTGGCCCTTTGATCCATCTCAGCAAAGCCATGCAGTCAACAATGTTTTACTTGATCTTTGAGGGGATATTTGTCTAAGTCTACACATCAGATTGATTCTGATCATATTCTAGTTTCTGGCCTTTTATCTCCTTCAGCTGTATCCTCCAAATCTCTTCTATTTCACCTATTCTCCTTTTGAGTATTATCATTTCAGCACAAGCTCAACTGTTTGCTTACAAAGCAGTAGAAGCAAAGTTAGGCCAGAGCGGTTGCATTGCTGATGGTGACAGATGGACTACAATAATATTTGAGGAACAATTTATAAAGAATTCCCTATTTTTTCAGTGAGAGGATTATTATCTATGTGTGAAAACAATCATCATCTCCATTTTACAGATAAATAAACCAAGGCTCAGAGAAGTTAAGTGACATCCTTTTTCATACAGTGGGTAAGGGGTAGAATAAAAGCTCAAACCCCACTTTCTTGATTCTTAATCTTTTGATCTTCTTGCTACCTCACTGCTTACCTACTTAATTACCCAAACTCAGGGAAGTGATGAGAAAAGAGGTAATGAAAAGAAGGATTCTTAAGTTAAAAAAGCAGAGAAAAACGGTGACATTTTCTAGGCTACAGGTATGATGGCAAGGGCTTTCATATATAGCTCACTGTAATGAGCTATTATAATATAAAAACTCTGAACCTGGTAGATATCTATGGAGATACTGAGGAGGGGCTGGTAGGGTAAAAACAGGGCTTTTCAGGTGGTACAATTTTTATATGACAGAAGGAAGTCTGGGCATAAGGGAGAGACTAAAATCTGAAGAGCCACTGTCATCTGGCCAGGTTATATCTTTTCATGACAACTGAGTCTGTGGCAAATTTTATATATTTTATTAATATATAAATTATAGAATCAAAAAACAAAATTAAACAGAAATAAATACATAAACTAGAAAGAAAGGCTACAAAAATTGACAATAAAGACCTTCTATGGTGTCTTACATGATTGAAGCTGCTTCCTGCTGCTGCTTTTATTCTAGTTCTTTATATTCTAAGTTAGCTTGTTTTTTCTTTTGCAGAGAACAGTGGCAAAATGGGGATGAGGTAGGGAATGAAACCCAATTTATTTTATGTTTTTATTAACAAAAAGAAAGCCAATTCAGCTTATTAAATATTTGCTTTTTACTATTTGGAAGTTCTTTATCCTCTATTCTATTTCAATTTCTTTTTGAATGCCAAGGCAATTTTTATATCCTTCCTACCTGCTTCTCAAATACTTTACTCAGCAAACAGCCATTTTTTCTAATAACTAATTTCTAATGCTTTCCAAAGCCTCTAAGGAAGGAAAAGTTTATCATGCTTAATTCTCACTTAATTTGTGCTTTGTTTTCTTCTGCCATTTCTACTCTATTCATAAAAATACAGTTGGCCTTTATTGTGAATGGATTATTTAAGAAACCTGGAAGCTGTGGCATGGTTTCTAATACATACAAGATGTAGGAATTAAAACCTGCACATTAAAAAAATAATAAACTATTAATTTAATTATGATGGGCACACATAGCAATTCTAGCACTGGGGTTATCATGCTATGATACAGAAAAGGAGTCCTAATCGCTTTTATATTTTAAGATTTTATTAGGATACATTTCAAATGATAAAAGTATTTTTAAGAAAAAAAAATATAATTTCAGATCTAAGAGAAATTTAAAATTTCTCTCTAGTGGCTGTTATGACTGAAATTTACTATTTTCCTTTAAATAACTTAGATGTTAATATAAGATGGAAGAGAGGTTGGAAGTAGCCACATAATGCAACAAAAATAAAATTTCTAGGCAACAGAGTTTAGAAAGCATTTACTGTCATTTTCAACCAGTATACATCATCGAGAGTACTAAAATTTGTTTGCTAAAAATCACAAAAACCAAGTTTGTTTAATAAGAAGCGACAATAAGAAATGAGCAAGATTAGTTTGTAAAAAATAAGCTGGTAAGATTATCAATACCAAATTTGCAATTAGCCTTTCTTTAAAAAAAGGAAAAAAAAATAAAACTACAAGACCAATCCCCAAACAAAAATAAAACTCATACCCCTTTCTGCTATCTTCTTCCACACATGAATGATTATAGAGGGGAAGTGTATGTGTTTTAAAAAGGCATATTCAATACTAGAATATAATTTTATATTTGAAAAAATTCAATCTATAATCATTGTTTCTGCACCACAAGTAAAGGTTGATAAAATTTCCTTGGCAAAAGCAATGACAGAGAAAAGAAGATCCATCTTCTGCATACAGTGAATTCCAAATGGCTGCAGGATCATAAGGATGTTTTCCTAGAGCAAATGTGAGAATCTCTTGGAAAAGGTCAAGAACATTGTTTCAAACTTTACTATTACCTGGGCTTGAACTAGCTTGGGAATTTATGAAAGTGGCCAAAATAACATTTTAATTAATAAAAGTGGAAATAAAAAGAGCATTCATATAACCAGAAGTAAAGTGACTAGAAAGTGGTTTAATGTACGGCACATACTAGGAAAACCTTCACAGTTAAAGATCTCTCCTGTTTATGGATCTACTCTGCTCATCCTTTTTATTGTTTGGATTTGAGTAGTTTCACTTACAAGCCTAAAATGAATTGGTAAGCAAAGGTTCCACAGGGCTACCCAAGACATTGAAGCGCTGCCTTACCTTCACAGTTTCCAAGTCTCCGGCTTTAGATGCTTCTAAGAGCCGATAGTCAACATCAGAAGTGCGTATAGGTGTACTTTCTACATGAAAGAAAGGAAAGAGTGCTGTTGGTTTTTAGGGAATCACAGAGTAGCTAAGGAGGGAAAATTATTTGGTGAATGGAAAGAGAGAGGTTAAGGTGTCAGAAATTTCTAAGATCTAATTTAAGGTTTTATGGTGTCTTACTTCAATCTATATCCACCTTATCATAAGCCAAATTCAAACAAATTTTAGGACACACAAATCCTCTCCATCCCAATTACTCTGTCTTTCAAATTTTATGGTCAAAACTTGGCAAAGGGGAATGGAGAAACATAGGACCATGAGATCAAGGACATCTTTATGATACATTGGTCTTTCAAAGTGTTGGAGCAAAGCTTTGCAATAGATTCTGTTATGTAAACCGAGGGAAGCCACTCAACTTTCAGTACTTAATGTTTAGCCTTTCTTTTTGGTCTCAATTTCTACACTATGAAACAGAAGTAATACTCCTGAAATAAGTGACCTTAGAAAATATAATCAGTGTACAATAAAGGCCTACTAAATACAGAAATTTGTTTAATTCGCATTTATGGCTTCAGGGAAATGCAGTTTAAAATGTCTTAAGAGGTGTGATACAAATGTTAAATAGAATATAATTAAAACAGGCTGTTAAGTCTAGAAGTTATGAGGCTAACAAATGAGTTATTCTGATCAATCCAATACTATAAACAAACCAAAAATTCATTACACATTGGCCCAAATAAAAAGATTTTTAAAGAAAACAATGCTTATCACTCAAAGTATGATCATGGACATTAAGTGTGGCTTTTATAATGCACATGTGTACACACACTCATGTAACACAAAAGAACTTAAGTCCAGAAAACCTGGATTTAAACTGGGCTCTATTGTGATGATGGACAAATCATTTGATAGCTCAGTTTTCGCACCTATAAAGTGAGCGTTGGTTGGTTTCCCAGAAATTCTCTTCCAGGCTTAAGATTTCAATATCTTGTGGCCAGAGACACCTTCCTTGAGCCCAGTGTCCAAACGGGAAGATCAAGTGATGCTATAATAAGGTTTCAGATTTCAGAAGAAATACTTCAGCTCTTTCTAAAGTACTTTATTCAGGGAAGTGAGTTTTACAGAGTAAGACAGGGCATTTAATAAAGATTTTTGGAAAGGTCTCTGTATAGTTAGGTCATAATATCTATGAATTTCATTTCTGGATAGTAAATGGATGCTATAAAATATTCATAATAAAGAGGGTATGCTGCGTCTGATGAAGAAAAGAACTACTGCATTATACGTAGGGAAAGCAGCAGACTTCTGATTCCTTGCCTGTAGCCTACTCCATTTTACTCTTTCAGTTTGTTAGGTCATTCTACAGCAGACATAATCCATGGAAAAAATTAAAAGAATGAGAAAGAAGAGTCAATTATATTAAATTTCTTTTGTAACTTCTTATTCACTTTTCAGTAGGCAGACCGTGTTATTTCCTCTGATTTGGGGGCTTTGGAAACTAGTATCTATTTTTGTAACAGTTTTATGTTTGATCGCCCTCAATAAACGAGATACTTAAAGTATATAACACAGTACTAGGTAGGCACTGTAACACTCAGGAAGATTTTATAATTATATTTAAACCAGGAAAGACAAGACAATATCATAATAGCACAGTGAAGTTAAGAATTACAGAAAGCAGAATATAACACATGTAAGAACAATTAATTATAAGATCATTACCATATGAACGATTTGTAATTTTCCCTATTTGATAGATTTCGGAGCAACCGTAATTCCACACTGTTTATAGGAGTTTTAAGTAACCTTTGATCATAACACCCATAAGTCAGGTTTCCAACTTAACACTAAAAAAATTAAAGAAAATGGTTGCCTCTCTTCATGACACCTACCTCAACCCCACCAAAATAGGCTGATGGGCAGAGCTACAGGCTAAACTGCAAGCAAGGAAAGGCAGGAAAAATATTCAGGCAAAGAAAATACTCCAAAGAGCCACTTAAAACAAGGGGCACAAAGTTTGTCTGTGGAAAGAGTTTATCAGTGGACAGACATGGAAGAGGAAGAACAGAATGCAATGTCTATCTATCTGAACTTACCACTCAGAATCTGCTGCACTGCTTCGTTCCCCATCTGTGCTGCTGTAAAGCCTTGTAAAGAGATGATGGAGGGATCAGAGCCGTAACTCAGTAGCAGGCGGCAGGTCTGCAGGTGACCGGCAAGAGCAGCTCTATGCAAAGCAGTCTGACCAAGGGTGTCCAGTGCATTCATCTGAAAAATCATTGGGTGGGCACATGAGATCGAGCAGCTATTTTTGTCCCCTTTTACACCCTAGCGAATAAATTATGAGAAAAATCAACTGTCAAAGCTTTTTGAAAAATACCACAGACTATTCATTATTAATTCTCGCTTACTGATTCTAAGAAACACCATCTTCTTAGTTGTCTTTCTCTGACCACCTTATTGAAAATTCTAACATACCCATCCTTTCCCTGAACGACTGTCTTCCTGTCCATCCTCCACTCCCTGCCACTCTCCTCACAACTAGGGGTCTCTGTAAGGTCCCTGAGGGCTGGGACTCTTGCCTGATGTTCACTGCCTGCCACGTCGAAGATGCACATTAAATACTTTTGGATGAATGAGTTCTACCAAACTTGTTCCCGGAATATAAAGACAACAGAATAAGTAAGCAAAGACAGTCAAAGTAATTAATTACATTTCTTTTCTAATTTTAGTAAATGATTATGATAGAATGCCCTAATTGAATTACACATTTAACCAAAAACCTGATTTGAAGATTCAAAGGTTCCATTTTTAAAACTTTGAAGAATTATAAAGGAAGAATAATTTTAAGACTGTTAAGACAATGTTAAACTTTGGAATCATGTTTATAATTTGATCAAAACTACCTAGTCCTAACCTGTTTTCTAGGATACCCCAGTAAAGACTCTACTCCACTCAGACCAAAGTCCATGTTCATTGTACATGTTGCTTCTTTCAGAGAAGCCCTTTGCTCTGCCTTTCTGGATTATGAGATCCAGTGCAAGTCTCACCTTTTCTAAGAAATCTTCCTTGATTACTTGAAGCCTTGCTGATTACTTCCTTTCTGAATACCTATGTCAATTCAGCACTATTTTATAAATTAGAACACAGGGAGAGTGTTTGTTTACCAAGTAAAACTAAGGTTACTGAAATATGGAAAGTATTGTATAGGTTTTCTGGGTCCTCTAGAAAGCTCCCGTTAATGGTACATAGTAAATTCTCAAATATATGCTGGTTGGTTATTCAAAACACTTGGGTACCCCCACCAAACACAAGACTAAGAAAAGAAAGGATTTAAGACAGTCTCCCTGTCTCCAGTTTTTCATTGTTGTAAGGCTGTGACACTTCAGGCAAGGGTTCGAATAATTTCTTTTTTTAAAAAATTTTATTTATTTTTTTATACAGCAGGTTCTTATTAGTCATCAATTTTATACACATCAGTGTATACATGTCAATCCCAATCACCCAATTCATCACACCTCTCACCCCCCGCAGCTTTCCCGCCTTGGTGTCCATACGTTTGTTCTCTACATCTGTCTCAACTTCTGTCCTGCAAACCGGTTCATCTGTACCATTTTTCTAGGTTCCACATACATGCGTTAATATACGATATTTGTTTTTCCCTTTCTGACTTACTTCACTTTGTATGACAGTCTCTAGATCCATCCACATCTCAACAAATGACACAGTTTCGTTCCTTTTTATGGCTGAGTAATATTCCATTGTATATATGTACCACATCCTCTTTATCTATTCATCTGTCGATGGGCATTTAGGTTGATTCCATGACCTGGCTATTGTAAACAGTGCTGCAATGAACACTGGGGTGCATGTGTCTTTTTGAATTATGGTTTTCTCTGGGTATATGCCCAGTAGTGGGATTGCTAGATCATATGGTAATTCTATTTTTAGTTTTTTAAGGAACCTCCATACTGTTCTCCATAGTGGCTGTATCAATTTACATTCCCACCAACAGTGCAAGAGGGTTCCCTTTCCTCCACACCCTCTCCAGCATTTGTTGTTTGTAGATTTTCTGATGATGCCATTCTAACTGGTGTGAGGTGATACTCGTAGTTTTGATTTGCATTTCTCTAATAATTAGTGATGTTGAGCAGCTTTTCATGTGCTTCATGGCCATCTGTATGTCTCCTTTGGAGAAATGTCTATTTAGGTCTTCTGCCCATTTTTGGATTGGGTTGTTTGTTTTTTTAATATTGAGCTGCATGAGCTGTTTATATATTTCGGATATTCATCCTTTGTCTGTTGATTCGTTTGCAAATATTTTCTCCCATTCTGAGGGTTGTCTTTTCGTCTTGTTTATGGTCTCCTTTGCAGTGCAAAAGCTTTCAAGTTTCATTAGGTCACATTTGTTTATTTTTGTTTTTATTTCCATTACTCTAGGAGGTGGATCAAAAAAGATCTTGATGTGATTTATGTCAAAGAGTGTTCTTCCTATGCTATCCTCTAAGAGTTTTATAGTGTCCAGTCTTACATTAGGTCTCTAACCCATTTTGAGTTTATTTTTGTGTATGGTGTTCTAATTTCATTCTTTTACATGTAGCTGTCCAGTTTTCCCAGCACCACTTATTGAAGAGACTGCCTTTTCTCCATTGTATATCCTTGCCTCCTTTGTCATAGATTAGTTGACCATAGGTGTGTGGGTTTATCTCTGGGCTTTCTATCTTGTTCCATTGACCTACTTTTCTGTTTTTGTGCCAGTACCATATTGTCTTGATTACTGTAACACTGTAGTATAGTGTGAAGTCAGGGAGTCTGATTCCTTCAGCTCCGTTGTTTTCCCTCAAGACTGCTTTGGCTATTCGGGGTCTTTTGTGTCTCCATACAAATTTTAAGATTTTTTGTTCTAGTTCCGTAAAAAATGCCATTGGTAATTTGATAGGGATTGCATTGAATCTGTAGATTGCTTTGGGTAGTATAGTCATTTTCACAATATTGATTCTTCCAATCCAAGAACATGGTGTATCTCTCCATCTGTTGGTATCATGTTTAATTTCTTTCAGCAGTGTCTTATAGTTTTCTGCATACACGTCTTTTGTCTCCCTAGGTAAGTTTATTCCTAGGTATTTTATTCTTTTTGTTGCAATGGTAAATGGGAGTGTTTCCTTAATTTCTCTTTCAGATTTTTCACCATTAGTGTATAGGAATGCAAGAGATTTCTGTGCATTAATTTTGTATCCTGCAACTTTACCAAATTCATTGATGAGCTGTAATAGTTTTCTGGTGGCATCTTTAGGATTCTCTCTGTATAGTATCATGTCATCTGCAAACAGTGACAGATTTACTTCTTCTTTTCCAATATGTATTCCTTTTACTTCTTTTTCTTGATTTTCTTCTCTGATGGCTAGGACTTCCAAAACTATGTTGAATAATAGTGGTGAGAGTGGACATCCTTGTCTTGTCCCTGATCTTAGAGGAAATGCTTTCAGTTTTTCACCACTGAGAATGATGTTTGCTGTGGGTTTGTCATATATGGCCTTTATTATGTTGAGGTAGGTTCCCTCTATGCCCACTTTCTGGAGAGTTTTTATCATAAATGGGTGTTGAATTGTGTCAAAAGCTTTTTTCTGCATCTATTGAGATGATCATATGGTTTTTATTCTTCAGTTTATTAATATGGTGTATCACAATGATTTGCATATACTGAAGAATCCTTGCATCTCTGGGATAAATCCCACTTGATCATGGTGTATGATCCTTTTAATGTGTTGTTGGATTCTGTTTGCTAGTATTTTGTTGAGGATTTTTGCATCTATATTCATGAGTGATATTTGTCTTTAATTTTCTTTTTTTGTAGTATCTTTGTCTGGTTTTGGTATCAGGGTAATGGTGGCCTCATAGAATGAGTTTGGGAGTGTTCCTTCTAAGAGGCTTGTGCAGGTTTCCTGATGGGAGGGACTGGTGGTGGGTAGAGCTGGCTGTTGCTCTGGTGGGCAGAGCTCAGTAAAACTTTAATCTGCTTGACTGCTGATGGGTGGGGCTGGCTTTCCCTCCCTGTTGGTTTTTGGCCTGAGGGAACCCAACACTGGAGCCTACCTGGGCTCTTTGGTGGGGCTAATGGTGGATTCTGGGAGAGCTCCTGTCAAGGAGTACTTCTCAGAACTTCTGCTGCCAGTGTCCTTGTCCCCACGGTGAGCCACAGCCACCCCCCACCTCTGTGGGAGACCCTCCAACAGCAGGTAGGTCTGGTTCAGTTTCCCCTGGGGTCACTGCTCCTTCCCCTGGATCCCGATGCCCACACTACTTTGTGTGTGCCCTCCAAGAGTGGAGTCTCTGTTTCCCCCAGTCCTGTTGAAGTCCTGCAATCAAATCCCACTAGCCTTCAAAGTCTGATTCTCTAGGAATTCCTCCTCCTCTTGCCAGACCCCCAGGTTGGGAAGCCTGACGTGGGGCTCAGAACCTTCACTCCAGTGGGTGGCCTTCTGTGGTATAAGTGTTCTCCAGTCTGTGAGTCACCCACCCAGCAGTTACAGGACTTGATTTTACTGCGATTGTGCCCCTCCTACCATCTCATTGTGGCTTCTCCTTTCTCTTGTATTCGGGGTATCTTTTTTGGTGAGTTCCAGCATCTTCCTATCAATGACTGTCCAGCAGCTAGTTGTGATTCTGGTGTTCTCACAAGAGAGAGCCAATAAATTCTTAATGGTGTTCACAAGATTCACCATGAAATGCTGACAAATTTAATTATATCACATTTGCCAGCAGAAAAATGACTGTTTATACATAAACAACATAAAAGCACAGCCATTAGCATGTATTGATGGAAAACACAAGTGGTCAAACTAAACTTCTTGAATTTTTCTGTGAATATTTCTGTTATGTCCTCATCACAGGAGAAGAACTTTAAGAACATTCTAATCATTAACATTTTTCTGGAAATTGGATAAGACACCCACTAAATTATTCAATTATAGTGATGGAAATCTATAATCCGGCTCATTAAATCATGGGAACATGGTTTCAGAACTACTACTCTGAAATACAGATCTTACCAAGTTATTCCTCACCCCAAACTCAGTGACTCTTCAGTGCCTTCACATAAACTTGAATCCCTCAGCGTGTCACTGAAGACCATCTGTCATTTACTTTGATATCACCTCTCCCACTTCTCTTCCCACTATATTTTTTCTTCATAATCTGATAGGCCTGCTATGCTCCAGCTTTATTAGATTACCCTGGAGCCCCATTTTCTAAAGGTGTTAGTTTCTAAAGTCATCGTGAAAGGTAAAATTTGTCTTTGGTCAAGATTATCCTTTAAGATGCCTTAGCAATGCGATGGTAGAGACAGATGTAAAGTTTCTCAGTAAATCCAACACCAGCCAGTTTCACTTCCAGTGTCTAAGCAGATCAACTGAACACCAGACAAAGTACAGACAGTATTTTTAAACATTAACAACACACTATGTGTAAGAAGCAGTTCTCTCTATTAATATGCATGGTGGAACTGAGCGCAATACAGAACACTGCAGATTCACTTCTTCCACCTCTTACTCATTCTGGGACATGCACTCATGGAGTGAAATACTGAGCAAAACCACTACTCACTAATATAAGGAAGGGATGCAACTACCATTTACTAAGCACTTGCTAATATTAGATGCTACATGTAAACTGTAAGCTATTTAAAAGCAGAGACTATGACTTAACCTTAAATGTAACTCTTCCCTCTACCCTAAAGTACAGGAGAGACCAGTGTAACACAAAATTCTTTGCTTTAGTAAATGTATATATTTTTCTTTATGAAATAATTCTTCCCTCAAATTCTAAATAGTTTCATAGCAACAAAAGAATATCCATGGAGTGCTTCATCAGACAACAAGGCTGAAGCACTACAAGAAGTCATAGAAAAGTATCAGCGAATAATGTAATAGAAGCACTCATTCCATGGAAATAAGTAGAATAAAGAAACTAGAGGGACTTCCCTGGGGGTCCAGCGGTTAAGACCTCGCCTTCCAATGCAGGGGGTGCAGGTTCAATCCCTGGTTGGGGAGCTAAGATCCCACATGCCTCGTGGCCAAAAAACCAAAACATAAAACAGAAGCAATACTGTAACAAATTCAATAAAGACTCTTAAAGAATGGTCCACATCAAAAAAAAAAAAAACTTAATAAAAAAAAGAAGCTAGAAAAATTTGGTGAGACTTTGTACAACCCACTTAGAAAGAACGACAATCAATAATAGGGAAATATTAAACAGATATTCTATAAGGGTTTTTGTGAAGAAGAATTATTCCTCTCTAGAAGCAAATGTCAGAAATTTCTCCAATTCCCTGGTCTCAGGGCTCCGGGCTTTCCCGTCTCAGGTCATAAGATGACTGCGGCAGCTGCGCTCCACCAGTGCCAGGCAGTCTTACCCAAGGACAAAAGGGAAGTTGCCGACATCTATTTTAAAAGAGAAGAAAGCTTTCTCAGCGAACCTCTCTTTATGGTTGGGGCCAGAGATGGTTTGTGGGCCCATGCCTTTACCAGGCACTAGTAAGGACGAGATGAGATCATCAGAACTGTCTCAGACCCTCAAGCTTCTCTATCTGAACAAAACAGAGCTCTACGGAAGGCCTTGATAAGCTTTGATCTGCGGGCCAGCTCCAACTTACTGGTTTTGTGTGGCCTGCAAGCTAAGAATGGTTTTTACATTTTTAAATGGTTACATTTTAAATGGCTATATAAGTACCTACCTAAAATCCTCTATTTTGTCTCTTGGCCCACAAAGCCTAAAATATTTACTATGTGGACTTTTAAGAACACATTTACTGAAAAGTGATTACTGGATGGGAAATCGACTCTCTGCTTGAGTCATTACAGATCTTTAAATTGACTCAAAATTGAAAAAAGAAAAATCAAGGTCCCTAACTCCCTCTCATATCTAACTTGATCAACACCCTTAAGGTTCTACCTTTATTTGTTTGTCAGTCATGGGTTAGAATCAGGGCTCTCTATAAAGTGGGCAATCTCATTTTCTCCTCCAAATATTCTGAAGCGGTTCAAGGCACAGAAGTACAGAATGTGTGTGGTAAATTTATTCCTGGAGGGCAGCAGTAACTATGCGATATGACTAGAGATCAGTCCCCGTCCCCCGATTTTTTAAATGAGTCACCTGGCAGGATTTGTGCTGCTGCTCTAGTTCAGTTTCACAGTGAAGAAGGGTGATATATTGGAGCCAGTGTAATTTTATTTTGTTGTGATGCCAGAGAATTGTAGGGAACTCTCATTGTTTAAAGGGAGTTCTCCTAAGTTTGGATTTATTACTCTAATCTCCACCATTCTGTAAGTTACATAAATGGTAAATGACAATAATTCACTCTATTGGTGGAGAAATAACAGGAAAAGATTAAATGACCTGTGCAGGTCATCCATAAAATCAATACTGGAAACACTGAAAAAAAAGGGCCAACTCAAGTACAGAATATAGTCCAGAAGCTAGAATATCTCTTGACACAACACTGTTCTTTGTCCTCTTGGCTTTGATGACTGTGACTCACACTGTGATAATTCTTCACTCAGGCAAAATACTTAGGCTCAACAACATTCAAAATATTCTTTATATACGAGTCAAACTCTTAAAAAAACAGAGAGACAAAACAAATATACAGTCTAGTATTATACATATAATTAAGTGCCTAAATGGTCATTCAAACTGAGCTAACCAAATAAATGACATTGCCGCTCACAAGGAATCTTCTAGGAACTTTCAAGTTATACAGGTATATATATGCATTGCTGTCCATGAGTTTTGTTTTCAACCTAAAAAATTTATTTGACAGATTGATTTTATATACAGAAGCATTATTCTTCATATTTTAAATGGATACAACTTTAATTCTTAATATATATGTATTATTTGGAATTACCAGCACACTTACTGAAGAAATTCAGGAATGTTGGGACTGATGAAGTCTTTTTTAAGACACAGTTTTATTTTCCTCTATCCCAATCTCCACCACAAGGATATGACAGAGGATGTCTTCAAAGACGCTTAGCATTCAGCACTAAAGAGATCTGTTTTCTCTAAAGTACAGAAACTGCCTCAAATAAGAAAAATGTTATATTTAATGTGTTACACCTCAACTGTGGTAATTAATGGTTAGAACTGGCTTAAGATACAAATTCAGAAGGTGTGAGAAGAATAACAGATGTCTGGCAGTTTTAAAGAAAAACATTCTTTTTTTTTGGTATCTGGAGATAACAAGCTGAGGTATGTATCTTTATTTCTATTTGAATAGTAAGAATGACTTTCCTAAAGAGGATAATTTGATAAAATGATATAAAACCACAACGGTATGTGACCTGAAATGTATAGGACATAAAATTATGATTAAAAAAATGCCAAAAACAGTTTTGGAAACCAGCAAGCAGACCATAAGGAAATGGTTAAGGGGAGTCTTTCAAAAATCATTGTGAACAGCCTAGTCTCAACAGCTAACCATGAGGCTCAGTTCATCTCTTGCTTAAACTTCAGCTATCATTGTCCACATCACTCATTTAGTAATTCATCATCAATTGTTCTGTGACATTTCTGTACTTAGGCATGTAGACTCACATTATAATTTTACGTTAACTATGAACATGTGTACATCCCAAACTAAACCTGATTTCGAGTAATCTGAGAGTTGAAAACAGTCTCTATATTATTTTAGCTAGAGTGACAATTTTTTTTTTCTGCCCAAATCAGGATACTTTGGAATTAAAAGCAAACAACAGTTAAAAAAAATTAACAGGCATTAATAAAGTCTACAAAAGAGGGATGAAGACAGGAATCTGAAACAGGTCTATGCCCTGGTAGACAGAGACTACAACCTAGGGAACAGGTAGGTGGCAGGCATACTGTAATATTTTTAGCTTGAAGGTAAGAAACATTACTCGACATCATCCCTTTTTATAAAAATCTTAAAAAGCTAACTTTGTTGAATACTGCTAAATGATTGCCAACTGTTATACATATACCTTGAGTCTACATTTCTGTAATTGGTTTTCTAAGAGAAAGTAGTTTCCTAGGATGTTATCTATCTTCCTGAAGCAGGATTTGTTCATGCCATCTGCCTATTCAAAATTTCCAGTGGCTCTCCAAGTACCATGAGAACAAACCAAAGCTCTCCAGCTGAGACCAGCAAGATCTTGTTCCAGCATATCTTTTCAGATTTTCACCATCCCCCATGGACTACCTATTACTCCACCTACTGAACTAACTAATCATAACTTCTGACTAAAAAACTCCTTTGCTTTTCAGATTGAGTCATTATTTAAAATGTATTCTTTGTATTTTGTCTATTTCTATATATCTAATTCTTGGACATTCCTAGCTTAAATTCTATCTTCTTCATGGAATTTCTCCATTCTTTCCCCTAGCCTGCCACCACTAACAAGTAATTGGTCTCTCCTCTGAATAGCAATCTACCTGTACTTTCCAACCCGTATAACAGGTATTCAAGTAGACTGTGTTAGACAAGACTATTTTTAGATTTTAAGTCCCTTAAGATAAGAATCTTTATCAAATTCAAACTTCCTATATACCTCATAGTAACAAGTGCAATACTTTGTACACCGGTTGTTTGAAAATGGTTGGTAAATGGAGGGCTCAAAAGAATGACAAATTAGTAAATTCTTATGATAAAGAATACTGTTTTCAACATACTACTCTGTATACTGAACAAACATTAGAGACTATCAAACTATTCTCTAACCAAAAACCATGCATTTCTTCTTTCTCTAGAAATCTGGAGGGAAAAAAGTTAAATGCCTGTGTTGATAGAATTGTTTAATATTGAAAAAAACTGATTCACTTTATCTATAATAAAAGTATAATTTACGTTTTTACAGATATTTACAGGCCATTGTTATCCACAGTGGGATATACACAGTTAAAAGTATCTCCTGTGAGGAATGAAATGAACAAAATAAGCAAAAATTTAATTCGTAGCTAGAATTCTGCTACAGTAATCAATATTTTACTCTAATAGGTTTTTAATCCTTTAATGTGTTATGAACCCACCAGAGTATGGAATCTAAGAAGTTAAATTTTAATTTGAGAAAAATTAAATTTGAGAAACATGAAACTAGATTAATGTTTACTAGCCAAATTTGAGTATTATTTATTATTTGTAAACCTTCAATATTCACATGGAATTTTAAAAGGAACAATCAAGTTCTCTGAAAAGAGGTATATTATATTATAATGGTGCATACTTTCTTCGCTTTCTTAAAGGGGTACTTACCTTGCCCACATGCCCTAACTGTCAGAGAAATAAGTTGCAGAGAGCACAGCTGATTAGACTCGAGGTGCCAATCCCATGGCTGTGCTAAACAAACTGAAGTCTTATTCATACGCTCCCTTTCTCATCCCTGAGACTTGGGAGAGATGGCAGCTGCAGATGGTATATTTTTAAGCCAAAGGCTTATAAAGTAGGGGCTGAAAAGACCATATTTGGGCCATAGAGAAGTAAAACAGAAAAATATAGTCTATAAAAAGAAGAATGAAGCAGATGAACAAAGACAAGCAGAGAAAAGAAAGCCACACAATCTCAGAAAGAGAAAGAGAGACAGACACAGAGAGAGAATGGCAGCCAAGATAACAGTTTCAAAACTTGTTGTTCCAGCCTTTTGAGAATCTCAGCTAGAATTCCTGCAGATTATTTCTTTGGGATTAACCACATGGTTATCTCATAGAAGTAACAAGCAGGCATGTATATAAATAAGTATAAAACAGATTTCTACTTATGTCTAATCTAGAGTCAGTCAATCTAACTGAACAGTAACTAAAATGTCTCTGAGACACTGGCCCCTTTGGACTTTATTTTGATATGATCAAACTTCAGATATTATTTGAACTATAAAAGCTACTTTGGATCTATATCCTTAAAAGCACTTTAACACCTTTAGCCTAATAGAATCTGCTTATCAATCCACCTCTAGAAGAGCATTAATAAAATCCTTAAAATAAGCTAACACATTTCTCCAAAGTGAGCAAAGGTCTTGATCACTCTCAATATGAGAAATAAGCCCATTTAATGCCAATGACTGTTGACACAATTTCTTCTTACATACATTATAAATAAATCTGTCAAATTAAGACATACGAACATCAAAAAAAAGTTTTCATGTTTCACACATTTAACAGATGCTCACTAATGACAAAATAGCAGTGCTTTCATGTATGAAAAGAAAGCACTTCTGAATTAAACCTTTTGTATCTGCTGTATTAATAATACCGTATGCAACTGGGGCTTAGGTTGTACTTAATAATGATAGCAAACAAGGCAGTAGCAACAGAATGCAGAATGCCAGGGTACATTAACAATAATAAAGAAAAAAGGATAAAATCTTCATGTCTTTCCCATTTAGGCCTTATAGTAATCTTGCGAAGCAGGGGTTGGTAGAGATAATTATTAATTTTTTAAGATACAGAAGTTTACTCCTATAAAAGTGGATTTCTCAGATAAGTTGGTTAATAACCCCATTTTCTTATAACCATCCTTTCCTTAAGAGTCATTTGTTTTCTGTCCTTTTGCTAAATATTGCCTGCTTGCCTCCCTGGACCCACATCCACCCTCCACCGTGCTCTGTGTCCTGGGAAAATCACGTGTATGGATCACATCAATGGGCTCTTTTGGTCTTAACTTTTCGCTGTATTTGGCCAGTGGGAAGTAATGACAAGGGGACTGGTGGGAAGGAGAAGAGTGAGGAGTATGGATTAGATATAGCCTTTATCAAAGGCTACAGATGCTGTCAGGTGGCCTGCTCTATATAGCTTCCCTGTTCCTTGCCCCTTCAGGCCCAGGATGATGATAGCTCCCACTTGCTGCTGGTACTACCTCATCCATTGCTGATTTCCTAAACCTTGCCCACACCTTTGTATATAACTCCTTTATTAAACTTTCCTCAAATTACCCACTCTGAGTGTGCTATTTATTGCCAAGACCCTAACTGATACAATTTTCTACCTCTATATCTTTGGAACACCTCCTTCAAAAGCTACCAAGGCCCTTATGTGAAAATTGCCAAGTTAAATGGATCGTCTACCTTGGTTTCTCTCTGCAGCACTAATCACCTGTTCCTTCTTCACACTCCGTTGCACTCAACAGACACCATGATAAGCCTTTCAGTTCCCCTTCCCACTACTGTTCCACAAACATGAGTAATCCTCAAAGGTTATTCCTTGACTCTCAACTCATCTCTCCATATTCTCTACCAGGAACCTTCCTCATTCCCACAATGTATGATCACTATGTCAATGGCTTCCCAATAGATCTTTCTAATCCTAAGCTCTCTTTCATACTCTAGTGCTGTATTTCCAACCACTAGTTTTATTTAATGTCCCTCTATCATATTAACTCCAAGTACAAAATCATTACCAAGACATAGGACACCAGTATTTCTTTCTAGCTTTCTTACTTCCTTAATTGTACCACCACTTTCTAAGTTTATTCCAGCACCCAATTCATTTCCAACTACCACCATTTTCTAAGTCTATTCCAGCACCCAATTAGTCTTTCCAAATGGCTTTCGTCTTTCTCTTCCTTTTTCATTACTGATGCCCCTAAATTGGTTCAGGATTAGCTTCAAGTTTGGTAACTGCTTTAACTTCCAAACTATTTCCCATAGTATCCAGCTGACAATCTTTATCATTTTACAACTCAATGTTGAGCTAGTGGATCAAAACAAATTATAAAGGGATTATATACATCTCTTAAATAAAATGTAGATAATTAAAGGAAATATATAGTATGTAAGTTTGAAAAGACACATATAGAAAAAAATACAATGCTCATACTTACTAGCAATCAAAGTATTGTTTGTGTGCCAGGTACTATACAACATACATATATATATAAGCTCATTCAATTTTTACCAAAAAAACAAAACAAACAAAAAAACACCCTTGTAGGGGAGGTATTAATACCCACATACCACCAATGAGTCAACTGAGGTTCAGAGAAATTAAGTTCACGGTCATAAAACTAGAAAGTGGAAGATTCTAAACTGAAAACTATATCTGTCTATGTTACATACACAACATGCTTAACTTGTTGAGTGAACCTGTACTTTGTATTTATTACCAAGTTTTACACAAAAGAATGCTTTGGCTTATATAAATATTACTAAGTTCTATTTGTCTAAGTAAGACAAGTTAGTTAATGGTATTAGATCTCCCTACCAAATTCTCTGCCTTTTCTGATTTAGTAGTCTTAGCTTGAGAACTAGGTTCATCATGAGGAGGGGAAGACAGCAGAATGGTAGAAGCAGCCTACGAGGGCTGAATCCTAATTTGGGAGTGGGGCTACTTGTTCAGAAGGTGCTTTTAGAATCAAATGGAAACAATGAGTCGTTCAAACATCAAATTGGAACCACAAGTTGCCCAGAAAGAACACTAGGCAAGCAAACATTAGGGCTCAACAGTAGCTAAGTTGGGTCTTTATAGTGAGCTTTTACCAATGCATTAGTCACCAGATAAACTAGCCCTGAGGGATAGCAGTTTGCCTTGGGACCAGGAAATGAGTGAAGGGGAGGATGGAAATTTCTATCTATTGGTTCCTAATCCTGATTAAATATGACTTTTTTTCCCATTTAAAGTGCCTAGTCACAGGAATTCTCAATTTTGTTGAACTGAAGTGGAAGGACTAGGGAAGATATACTAGTCTAAAAGGCATTCTACATCACTAGCAGGGTGGTTAAAAGTATACATGACCCACTGATAAATTGTGATGTTACTGATGAGAATGTACTGTGAACATGAAGGGCAGAAAAAAGATTTAGAACCACAGACCTAGAGTAATGCTGACTAGGATAGGTTATATAAAATAATGTTATTTCTCACTGAACCTTCAGGAAATAAAATGACTCGTGGGAGACAACAAAGAGATACTTGCCCAAAATGAAGGGCATTATTAATGGTTATTCAAGAACATTATAAATGCCATAAGATATTTAAAAAAATAGGTAAATGATAAACATACCATGTTCTTAAGTGTAGCAGAAAGCCTACTTAGCTTATTATTTTGTTTGATAGAACAACAAGACATTATTTATGCAACAGTGCAGTAGTTGTACCCTGAAAATAGGTAATAAATCTGTAGAACTCTGTTCCTTTCATTCCAGCTCATCCTGTTTAATTAAAAACATCAACCGTCCTTTTAAAGCAAGGATATACAAATTTTTTTGGATCATGCACCTTAGGAATAAAAAAATGTTTTAAGAACCGTCTCAATATACATTTATGTACATTTGTAAATTATAACCAAGCAGGGCTAAACTAATACATAATAAATATATATAAAACTTATACAAAAAAATTACAAAGGATGGGAAAGAGGTAAAACAATTAAAAATTTAAAAAATTTAAAAATTATTAGTCGTACAAAATATCATTTGGCTCAATTAAAAGAAACTTTAAAAAATCTTATAAAAATTATGTTGTAGATTTGAGGGTCTGATTCTAAGTTCATTTTCAATAGTTGGTTCCATTGGCTAGATTAGCTAAAAAGATTTCACATAGATATGTAGTGCCCCTGGAAAAAGTGCATTGTTAGCAAAGCCTTCTAAATCACAATGTTTATTTTTAATGTAATTTACTAATTATGCTAAGGTTTTAACTGAATTCTGCTAGTAAAATTGCATTTTTCTTGATTCTTGCAAACTTATTATGAGGTGTTGCATTAAAATATTTTTAATAGGTTCAAAAACTACCTGAACACAAATTTAAAAACAAAACAAAAATTTTAAAACAGGTTAGAAAATCCTGTTGCCCAGTTTTTAAATTATATAGATATGACAGATGGGTGATAAATACACATAATTTTTTGGCAACAAAATCACAAAACAGTGGATATTTTCTAAAAATCTGTTTTCAAAATGTCCTCTTCATTTGTTAAAGTTCCTTTTAAAGAGCAGTTACTTTCTCATTCACTCTAAAATATATAACTTTCACCTTTAAGGTTCTGATTATGTTTCTCTCAAAAAAAAAAAAGTACCTACATACAAGTAATAGTCATTTGTCACCACAGAACTATCAGCAAATTTTGAACTTCCTTATTTTCATTAAAAAAAAAAAAAAAAGGCACAACAACTAAGTACGTCAACCTGAAAATCCTGATTCATAAAATAGCCAGATAAGCTTTTTATGCTATAAGATTGTCATGGTCATTCCCTCTGATTTTCAACAACGATATTTATCAAGATTCTACCATTTAGGATAATATCCATAAATCTACTCATGTAAAGTGCAATGTGTCACAAAGTGCTGAAAGTGAGCAGACGAGTGAGTGTACCACGGTCAATCCCCCCACACACAACTCGTGTTCTTCCTCACGAAACACCTTGGGCTCTGACATGACTCAGACAGGCTGACACACGGACATAATGAGAGTGCCAGCATCAATCTGTGTATGAAATATTAGTACAGTAAGTCCCCTACATATAAACCTTCAAGTTGCGAACTTTCAATGAAGTGAACGTGCGTTCCCATGTCCAATCATGTAAGTTAGTTCACATGTCTGGCATACATTTTTACATGAATGCATCCTCTACAAGTGGTTCTGCTTTTGTATACTTTACAGTACTGGATAGAGTACAGTGGTACAGTATCATTATTTCAAGCCCAGGATGTCTGGAAGCAAGCATAAAAAGCAGTGGTGATGTAGCTGGTACTACCTAAGAAGTGCCAGCTGCTGTGCTGTACTACTGTGCTTTTCAAGGTACTGTACTGTAGGATTAAAAGTGTTTTCTTTATTTTTTATGTATTGTTTGTGTGAAAAGGATTATAAACCTATTACAGTACAGCACTATACAGCCGATTGTGTTAGTTGGGTACCTAGGCTAACTCTGCTGGACTTAAGAACAAATTAGACTTGTGAACATGCTCTCGGAACAGAACTTGTTTGTATGTAGGGGACTTACTGTAGATCTTAACTTTTCCATTTGTAAATAAATTACTATTTTAATAAATCAAAATTCTAATATTTTTTTCCTACACCCAATGGCTCATCTTGTATGTTCCATGGAGTGTCTGCACCCTACTTTGGGGACTCCTGCTTTAAAGTATTCACTCTTGAGGATTTAAAAATCTGCAAGTTCAAGTACCTCCGAAAAACAACCAGTTTGCTTCCCTTCAAGCAAATTTTCCTCAAGCAATTTATGGAGTCACGGAGTTACAGATAATGTCACTCAGACAATGCCAATAAAAATTGTTATTAAAATTTTATTTCTTTATATTAAGGTTATTTGAGAAAATTATTATCATTACCAGTTTGAAGGAACAAATGTTCTTTAAAATAGGTAGCAATATTTTACCTATCATTTACATAAATTACTTTCTGATAAACCGTAATTGATGTTGACTACCAAAATACATCAATTCCAATATTAAGGTGAAACAATATAAAGTTGAAATGTATTTCAAATGATAAGACCATAGCCACCTTTATTGCTTTATAGAAGAATGATAGTAAAGTACAATATAAAACACAGGTAATTATCTCTATTAGTAACAAGATTTAAATCAGCTTTAAAGGAGAATCTATGAATTCAAATACATGCTAACAGTCCTTTATAAGATTAATTTCTTCGGGAGAATCAGAGAGAATAGGAATAGTCTTAAGTGCAGCTAGCTACTCAATGCCAAGGTTGGCACCTTATCTCAGGCATGAGTCTTACCTTTGCTCCATGTTTATGTAGAACTTCCATGACATCATTGTGGGCCCTTTCTGCTGCAACGTGCAGGGGCGTCATGAAACTATGGAGAGGAGGAAAGGAAAAGGTAATCTCCTAACTTGTACCACACTTTCTCTTTAAGAACTGAGCAACTCCTTCTGCAACTGCACTTACTCTTTATTTTTTTCATTAACATTTGCTCCTTTTCTAAGTAACAATTCTGTCACTTGTTTGCGTTTGGGATGCAGGGAGGCCACAGCACAGTGCTGTAAAGTAAAGAAAACCAAGTTAATAAAATAAACTTCTATGTAAAAATAGATTTCTGAATTGAATAGCACCTGCTGACTATTTAAAACACTGTTATCTCAAAACATATATTTTAACATTATGGAGATGATCAAAATTCCTCTAAATACACTGGGAGTATAAAACATAAGCCTTTAAACCAAGGTGAAATTATGCTCTCAGTTGAGCAGTAAGAGACTTCATTTCTTTTCCTTCAGCCAATAAGTAATTATCCAGTATATATTTACTTGAAGGTATCAGAATACTGCCTCTCCAAAGCTACAGAAATCTATAACTGAATTACTCAATCCTTCAGTAGGCTGTCAGCCACATAAATCAATATTTCTCAAGCTCTTTCCCAGAGGTACTCCTAGCACTACAGGAGAATAAGTCCATATGCCCAGGGACAGGTAAGAAGGTAACAGACTTGAAGGAGCTTAGAGGGAGAAGTATTCTCAGAAATTTTATGTTTTACCCTCTATTTATACAACTTCTATATTCAACTTCATTTTATATTCATGTTCGTATTAAAACTGAAAAAGTAAGAAAACTACATACTAATGAACAGAATGCACACTCTAAAAAAGCAGGTCAGGTTCATTCTGTGGCTTTGAGTGTCTCCTGGCAGAAATGCTGTGTAGCTTGAATGTATCTAAACCCCAGCATGAGAGCCATATTCTGAGTATACATACAGTTGGCCTATTTTGGTTTGGTAACTCTTATAATGTTGTTTTTAGCAGGTACTGCCTAGAGTTTGACCCTTTTGTGCCAGATATAAAGAATGTTAACTGAAGCATATTTAGAGGTCTGTGATAGAAGCATCACTTATGCTTAAATTCTGAATTCAGGTATAATCCAACCAGCCCTATACCTGAAACTTAATGTGGTCAATGACAAGGAAAATAGAACAATCTTTCTCAAAGTACATTAGAAGAAAAAACATGAATAGTTTTAAAAATGTGTACAGTCTGGAACAAAAAAATTCCTAAGCATACCATTCTTCTATAATGAATGTAACAATTCTTTGACTACAATTGCTCAAAATGATGATGCAGGTATCTTTGAAAATAATTTAATCGTTGGTAGAAAGCAAATACAGTATTTATCTAGCAACCACAAGAAAAAGAAGATTCTATAGAGAAAAATCACATCTTGCATTTCATGAGAGTACTGGCCACAAAAGTACATTTGTTATAATATGGTTGGGTAAAGACAAAAGTAAAAATAATTTTCAGATTAAGGTTGAGCAAATGTCTATTCTCTCATCCATGAAAGCAATTATCTCCCTAACCAAATTTAAAAATCAATGCAACCAATATTAAAATGCAAATTCCTGGCACTTCAGATACTAAAGTTACCTTAATGTTTCTGAAATGAAAATCCTATTTTGCATTTACACTACTATTACAGACCCAAGGAATGGATTAACAATAGGATCTTACCAGTGCAGTTTCATGAGACTGTGGTTGTTTGAAATTAATGATTTCCAAAGCAAGTGTTTTTTTAACTTTCGCTAGGTCTGCTTCTCTGGCTGCTTGTAGTAAAGAATGACCTTTAAATTCATCTGTTAATGAAATAATGGTTGACATATAAATATTTAAAATCTATAAAAATCATTAGCATGATTATAAATAAAGTAGAAAAATTATTAATTTTACACATTCCTCTATCTTAGCAACAGCAACAAATGACAATGTGATGATAAAGGTGCAAAGGATGAGGGTGTAGGTCAATGAAAAATTTTGAAATAAGACTATTTTCTACTCGGAGTTCATAAAGATACTCACTCCAGCAAAGTTTTAAAACAAGCAACCTAAATGTTCACCAAATAGAAACCAGTTAAATAATTTGTGAATACTTATACACTGGAATACTTTATAACTCTTAAACAAAAAGATAGGTCTATGTATATACTGACGTGAAAGTATATATTATTAAATGAAAATTCAAGTAGCAAATGAGGAGGACAGGCTGACCCTTTTTTTGGTACTGTTACTACTTCTACTGCCACCATAACTAAATGTAACTAATGATATAAAAAAGACATTTAGAGAAATATTCACCAAAATGTTAATAGTGATTATGCCCTGACACAGAGAAGGGAAGAACTGAATTATGTGGGAAGTGCCAGAGTCTGAAAATTTTTCAAAGAACAGTTAATGTTTATTTATTATTTGTATAAGCAAGTAAGAGATTTTTAAAAAGGCATTTCTAAATTAATTGCATAAGTAAGAATCCACCACTCTTACTCATTAAAAGCAAATCATCTTATTTTCTATTTTACAAGGTTGGATTGTATTTTGATATGACTACTTATTAACAAAAAGCTGAACATTGTTCTAAAAAGATATAATGATATGTGACTTAATATGTTACATTAATTCCAGGCCTGCCTTTGCATCTGTCTGGTACTGAATTCTTTTTTTTTTTTTTTTTTTAAGTTTTTTTCTAGGTATTTTCCCATTTCATATAAATATTTGATATTATCAGGCATAAAGTACTGACAGTATCTCTCAGGTTTTTTAACTTTTTATTTTATATTGGAGTATAGCTGATTAACAATGTTGTGATAGCTTCAGGTGCACAGCAAAGCTGAGTCACTTGGCTGAATTCTTTCTCTTTTCCTTTCTCCCTTTCCTTTGAGGGCCCCATGTCACTTTCTGCTCTTCTTCAAAAGACAGGAAGAGGGACTTCCCTGGTGGTCCAGTGGTTAAGAAGCCACCTTCCAATGCAGAGGATGTGGGTTCGATCCCTGGTTGGGGAACTAAGATCCCACATGCTGTGGGGCAACTAAGCCCGCACACCACAACTACAGAGCCCACATGCTCTGGAGCCCACGTGCCACAACTGGAGAGAAGCCCGCATGCTGCAACAAAGAGCCCACCCACTGCAATGAAAGATCCCGCATGCCGCAACTAAGACCCGATACAGCCTAAATAAATAAATTAATTAATCAATTAATTAAAAGGAAGGCAATTTTAAATAGACAGAGAGACACACGGAGACACACGTGTGCACATACTCGTGTCTTATCAACTACTACTCGTCACTCAAGGTCTCAATTCAGATACTTGGATAAGCCTTCCTGTTGTTCCCCATTAGGAGTCCTTCTTATGAAGTCCTTCGTACATGCCTTTAGCTGTATATCAGAGGACTTATCACACTGTCTTACCTGCTACGGTAGTCCCATCACCTAGCACAGTGCTTGGCACATAGTAGGTAGCCAATAAGTATTTATTGCATGAATGCTGAATATTTATAAAATAAGTCATGGCAGGTTTGGGGAAAAAACATCTTTATATAACCTCTTGTTTAGTGGTACTTTATCACTGCTAAATTCTTCAAAGTACAGGCCTATGAAACTTCAGAAATCCCAATTACCCTGAAAACTTAATATTTATAAAATACCTTAAAATCTCTCTTTCTAAATGCATTTGGAAACAAGAATAAAAGCTACTTTTAGTATTTTCAGCTCCAGTGTGTGCAGAACCCGCACTATTGTGTTCAATCGGCTTCATGAAAATAACAAATAACAAAGTAAACAAGAAAGAGCAAAAAAAATGTGTGTGTAGTGAAAATGCTGTAACCACGCGTATGATCAAAATATTGTTTTTGTTTCCTGTATAATTTTCTTAAAAAGAATTCTGTCATTGTGGTTGCCTAGTATAAAGCAGTGAGCGTGAGGATGAAAACTGGTTAGAAAAGTTCCAACTTTGTTACATCCTTTCCTTCAGATAATTCCTTGGTAGAATCTTATTTAATAAAATAAAGGAGATACTGAGAAGGTCGCAAAGTACTCTAATCAGGGAACTTCTTCCTTTACAAAACTATACAAATTTGGGTTAAATCTTAATGTTTACAGTGGAATCAGGTAGACCAGTGAAATACAACATAAAAACCCATAACAGTACTCATAATTTACAAAATGACTCAAAGGAAAAAAGAAGTCAAATTGGTGACATGGGGATGACGCTGAGCCCAGGGTATAAAACTAAAAGAAAGAAATTAGAAAAAGATGTAAAAAATAAATTTTGAGTTAAGTTAAATTCAATTCAATAAACCTGCTGGGCACACAGCATGCACAATGCACTGTGCTAAGTTGGGGGCAGGCAGATACAGACCCAAGCACAATTACCATCAACACATTTTATTAGGTAACAAGGCATTGTATAGGTGCTAAGAAGACAGAATAATAAAACCAAAGGTCTTTCTAAGAATTTAAACTTCACTGGGGAGACAGAACGACACATAGAAAAATGCACTATATAATGCAAGATAACATATGGCAAGAGTCATATGAGTGGGAGAGAGAATAAATGCACTTCTATAAGGATTCATTGCTAAGACATCTGCCCAGTTATAATCTGGTTTGCGCTGGCCTGTAATCTAGTAGATGTCATCTGTTCCGGTACCAAAATAAGTTTAAATTTCCATTTAAACAAGATCAAAACTGCAAGGAACTCTTCCTGTTTTAACATAAACTAATTTACAATCTGTTTAAACTTAAATGATGTTTTCATTCTGACTATGCCTTTTTCTTAAATTATCATTTAAAGGTTTTCTCAGGTGTTTAAATCTAGTTATCTGATTCTTAGAATACTAGATGTAAGAGGATATCAACCATGGGACAAATTAAAAATTAGGTAGGTAATGCCTACTTTAATTTAAACCTGTAGTGCCTACGTATAGAATTAAACATATCTCAGTATTCGATATGACAACTAAATGTAATGTGGTATCCTGAATGGGATCCTGGAACAGAAAAAGGACTTTCAGTAAAAAAAATAAGGAAATCTGAATAGAGTACAGCCTTTAATTAATAATGTATCAGTATTGGTTCATTATTTTGACAAATGTACCATATTAATATGTTTATAGGGGAAACTGCATATAGGGTATAAAAGAACTCTCTGTACTATTTTTGTTAAGTTTTATGTAAATCTAAAACTATTCTAAAAGTTTATTTAAAAACATGCATATGTAAACATAGGTAATATGTATCAGTACCTGAGAAGATTACTTCCACCAAATCATAAAAATTATCTTATTTAAATTTGGGCAAGTGATTGCACTTGGGCTATAACACACATAAATAAAAACATGAATGTGCAACTTGCAGGGCTTGGGAAATAGTGAGTACTCCATAATGTTAGATATCATCTATTACTACCAATAGCACAAGAATATAACCTCTGAGCTTAGAGATTTTTTTTCTGGTTTGTACACTGCTATATTTCAAGTTCCCGGAACATAGTAGGTATTCAATAGATGGTTATTGATGGACTCATCATCCTCTTTTATCTTTAAAAAAAAAAAAGGAGCCTTACTTAACACATGAATTAGAATTAGGCTTCAATAAACACAAAATAAACATAGTATATGTATGTGAGGTTCCTGTAGAATTCAAAAAGAAAAGTAATGATAAGAAAAGAGGATAATAAGCTAGTGAACATGTAAGAAGAGAAGTCTATTATCTAAGTTAGACAAAACAACAGCCCTAATAACAAAAATAAGATATTCTAGTGGAACAGTGGTTAAGATGCCACACTCCCAATGCAGGGGGCCCGGGTTCAATCCCTGGTCAGAGAACTAGATCCCATATGCATGCCACAACTAAAGAGCCCACGTGCTACAACTAAGGAACTGGAGAGCTGGAACTAAGATCTGACGCAACCAAATAAATTAATTAATATTAAAAAAAAGAAAGATATTACAATTTACAACAAGCGATGTTGACTTCAGGATATAAATACATACAAGTCAATCTTTCCCGGAGCTCAGGCGTTGGAGCCATATCCACGGCACTTTTGCCATGGCAGTTGACTAAAGTGGGATCGGCACCATGACTAAGTAACAAAGAGCAGACCTCTACACGATTCTTGGAAGCAGCCTCATGGAGTGGGGTAAACTGCCAGAGATCCATAGCATTAACACAAGCTCCATGCTGAATTGAGAAAAAAAAAATTAATGGTCACTAATCATTTCACTGGATCAAAAAACTCGCTTATTTGACTGTAAATTTCAGTTATAACTCTGAAATGTCAACAATTGTTTTAATTTCTTTAATTTCAGCTTTTAAAAAATAGTTTAAAATAAGCTGAATAATTAAAAAAATTTAAGGCAATGGTGAACCTTAAAAAAAAACAATTTTATTATCTTAAAAATCTTGGCAAAAAACTCCCATGAAAGCTCATGATGAGTTAAAAAAAAAAGCAAATAATATTCAATATTTTTAATTTCTCTTACCTTTAGTAGCAGTTCTGTGACTTCGTAATGTCCATATGAACATGCATTATGGAGAGGAACAAGTCCACTAAATGGAAAAAGGCCAATTAAAATACTGACATTTCAAAGAACTTAGAGTCATTTATCCAAGAAGTGCTAAGAAACAAAATCTAATAAATCGTAGTACAATTATGTTTAAAATATTTTGAAGTATTAAATAAGAGAATACAAAGCATAACTAATGCTCAACCTTTTGTATTTATCTTGTTTTATGTATGTCATTAAATATAATGATAAAAGCACCAATTAGAAAAGCATTTTGATAAAAGGAAGAAGTGCATGTACTAATTGAAAATCGCATGCTTTATATAGTAAGTATATATAGAAAATACATGTTAACTGATAGTGAATTGAAATATTCCTACCATTTTATTTCACTTTCATGGTAATTTCCAGCATAAGAATTCAATATCCAAACCATTACAATTTGCATATCCGAGTTATCATTCTGCATGAGTCAAAGACCCTCTTTTTTGTGGTGTACTTATCTTGAGGACTCACCTATTGTACACCATCTGCTTTCAGACATGCACAAAGGAAAAGAGATTTACAAGAGCATCAGGCATTTGTGCCCCTATACTATGGGAACACCATTCACATGTGGCACAGAACCTGGCGCAGGCAAGAGAGAAAGAGCACCAAAAAGAGCAGATTTTAAATGATGGACTCCTCTTCTGAGAGCTGTCTCAAGTACTGAGCTCTTTCTTCTTGTCTATGTTTCCTGACATGGAGAGGGGCAAAGTGAACAAAAGCCTGCTCCAGGGCTTCTTTTCTTTATGCTGCTTATCAGTGTAATATGAACACTACTTCATCTGGGCAGTCAGGTCAATTATCTTTTAGATATTAAAGTGGCATAATGAGAAATGTTAGCCCATCACATAGGCTAGCAGATCCAACTCACATTTCCCTGGAGGTTAGCTAGGAAAGTGGTACAAAGGTTTCCAAAATGCACCTATTCATAAAATAAATGACATACTGCTTTCTTGGTTCCCAGACACCTCTCTCCCATATCAACCTTCATAAGGACCTTTTAGGTTTTCTCAGTTTAGATGGCCAAGATTTCATCAGGATAAAATCAGAATATTGTATACTTACGTATACTTATGATTTTAGTTTATTAGTAAGAGATGGTCCTTTCATACCTGATAAATAGGATAGTTATGTTACTGGATTATCAGAATTTTTTATTTATCTATCTTTCTAAAGTGTAACTTAAGAGTTGAAAAATAGTAATTGCAATTGAGAGAAACAAATTTTAACTTCAAATAATAGAATACAATAAAATTAAACTAATTTAGGAAATTGTTATGAGAAGAATCCTTAATTAGTAGGAACGTGAAAATGAAGTCAAATCACTGTGAACATTCTTAAAATGCTACACAAGCTTGTAAGGCAATGGGATATAAGATTTTGTCCAGTGCTCAAAAACTTTAGTGTATCAGATGTTGAAAACAAAGAGTAAATATCCATGAATGAAACCATTACAGGAAATAGGCTGATACACGTACCCTTTGTCTTTTGCATGCACGTCAGCACCATGCTGGAGAAGAAGCTGAACGATCCGAACTCGGTTGTAGCCCGCTGCTAGATGTAAAGGAGTTGACTAGATAGAAAAGAGAAAGAAAAATGTCGGAATTGACTAGATAGAAAAGAGAAAGAAAAATGTATCCCCTTCTTCAGGTAAATAATTGTTGCTTTGGCATCTAATCTGTATTTATTTATTTAAAGACAATGAGTGTTAACATACACAGAAAATACTGAGGTGAAGTGCCAAAAATTCCTATTTCCTAACTGGATGAGAGACGATTCACTCATCTCAGGAGTAAATTCTAACTTCAGTGCCATTCACCTACTTCTCCTACTGGTTTTTCAAGGCCTTCAGTTATCAAGCCCTACCCTACCTATTCCACATTATTTCTTAATTTCTTTCCATCATGGACCATTCCTACTGTTCTGCGAAGACATGTCGGGGCTCATATTGCTCATAATTGGAAACATTCTTCTTTATGTTACTTGCATCCTGTCCACCTTTCAAATTCTAACTTTTCAATCCCAATTCTATCATAAAGAGCTAGCTGTCAAAATTTCTCTTTAATAGGAAAAGTTGAAAAGCATCTCTGAAGAATATTTGAAGAAATTCTAGTGGAAACAAAAAAGACGATGGACCGTATTCATTCCATTAGGCTGCTAGCAATGGGTCAGAATTAATTCCCTACCTTGGATACGATGAAATATGCCAAGATAGTATTTAATTCTTCTATTTTATGTACTGCATATGCAGTATAGATAGAGGAGGAAAATAAAAGTTTCTTCCCAACTAATTTCTGCCACATTTTAATTTGAACCAAGTTATTAAAAGGTGCTCTGCTCACATATAATATGATAATTAAAATAATCAAATGTGTCCTCACCTTTTAAAAAAAATCAGAAATAACATTACTTTAATTAAAAGTTTCTCTGCAACCATAGCAATTTTCCCACCTCTGCTCATTTATTTAAAGTTTCAATACTGTAATGGCTTTTCACACAGGGTCTAATATACTTTAATGTACTACCATGTCTCATGTCTTCTATTTTGGGCCTTGGGATTTAATAAGATTTTCCATTTATTTTCTTCACATGTTTTGATACAATAGAATTACTTAATACTGTGCTATCTATTACTGCTTTCAAGGCACTCCATACATTTTATATGTTCTGACAGTCTCTAAGTTTAGGAACTATTTTTGAGCAATACACAGCTAATAATGAGATCAGGTAGTTTGGAAAAGAGTCCTGAATAGGAAGTCAGGAAACATGATCACAGTCCTGGACTTGTGGAACTCTGAAAGTTATATTACCTACATAGCTCAGCTTCCTCACATGTAAAATGGAGATAAAACCACCCATCCTAGCTATTTCAAAAGTGCATGAAAAGTTTTCTCCCACATATACCCACATACCTTTAAAATGTAAAATGCCACATAAAAACAGATGACTAAAATTTCTGAATCATCAAACAAGCAGCCCATCCAAGTTTCTGCCTTCAGACACCTGTCAAATGTTACTGTAAATGATACCTCTAGGGACTACCAAATTATTTTCAGGGCTTATTTTCCCCATCCTTTAACATTTTAAAGATGTTGTTTCACTATCTTCTGGCTTGCATTGTTTCAGACTAGAAATCTGCCTACATGCTATCTTTACTCCTATGTACATGTGATTTTTGTTCTGGATACATTCATAATTTCTTTTTATCACAGACTTTAAGAAATTTGACTTGTGATGTACCTTGGTACAGTTTTTTTTTTTTTCCTTCTTTTTTTGGTGTATGTGTGTGCTTGGGGCTGGCTGAGCTTCTTCGATCTATTATTTACAGTTTTCATCAAATTTGGAAAACTTTCAGCTATTATTTCTTCAAATATTTTTTCTGCCCTCTCCCTTACCATTCTCTCTTTTGGGGACTCCAATTGTACAGATGTTAGGTTGTTTTCAAAGCTTGTGTTTAAGCTTTGTAAGCAGGACCAGAGCAGCCTTTGTTCTAGGACTAATTTTCCCCTTCTACTGAAGCATTACCCTTTTGAGTACTCTATGATATCTAATGAATTATGAGGTTTGTCCCTTCTGGCTGGTGGCAACAGAAATGATTAAAGTCTCTGTGAGTTGCTAGGATTGTTACCTCTAATCCTTTTGGGTGGTTCCTTTATCAGCCTCAGGTAGTTTCCTCATATCTGTATTAATCAGTACTCAGCTGAAGATAGTAAGGGGATCCTTTGCAGCTCTCTGGAGCTCTCTTCTCTGTGCAGCTCTCCCTTCCCTGGTCCTCCACCTTGCTAACTCTTGCCACCTTGGTCTCCTCAATCTTCTAATTCCATCTTCTCGAGTCAGGGAAACCACTGGGTGCCTCCTGGATTTTCCCTCCCTGCATCAAGGCCTGGAAATTCTTTCTAGGCAGCAACCTGGAGCAATCACAGAACTCACCTTATTTGATTCCTATCACTCAAGGATCACTACTATGTACTGCCTGATGTTCAACTTCTGAAAACCAGTTTCATATACTTTATCCAGTTTTTTTTTTTAATTGTTTCAGGAAGGAAGGTAAATCTAGTTCCTGTCACTCCTTCTTGGCCCACTTTCAGGGCTGAATTTGACTTTAAACTGCAGTTGGGAAGCTTCCTCAAGAGATAGTAACTGCTTTGGATGAATGGTCAATGTGTCAGTAAGCTCTCATAGGACATAGCTGACATTTAATATTATAATGAAAAGGTGACAATTTCATTGCTGATGCACAAAAAGATTTTCTTTTTTCATATTAAGTATCTCTTACAAAATTTTATTTGTATATAGTTGGGTCAATAATAGTATATATTTCTTATTCTTGAAAATAAACTAAGTCCCTAAATGAATGAATACATATACACACACACTAATTGTTCATATAGAAGGCCAAAACAAAAAATTATATCTAGTTTCTGGATTTTAAAAAATCATCATGAGACTAAAAATTATCTATAATGCTTTGAAAATGGTAATATAATTTTTAATCTGTATGATTTTAAAACTTATATAACTCAAATAAACTAGAAGGCTCTGTAATTGAAATAGTAGAAAGTGATAGAAGGCCTGAAAAAGAGCAGTTGTTAAAAAATGAAGTTGAGGAGTGAGTGTCAAAAACTATTAGGAAGGAGAATTGCTAGAATCTGATAATTGATAATAAGTAGTAAGGGATATAGCAGCTTCCAGTTTGGAAATGTCAGTGATAGAGGAAGGAAAAGAAGGAAGAAGGGAGGGAGGGAGAGAGGGAAGAAGAGAAGGAAAGGGAAGGGAAGGGAAGGGAAGGGAAGGGAAGGGAAGGAAAGGGAACCCAAAGGGAGAGAATGTGAGGTTTGGGTTTATTGTGTTTGAGAGCCTATACGATACCCTAGTGGTAATGGGACTAAGAATGGAGTTTTGGAAAGATCACTCTGGTTACTCAGTAGAGAATAAACTGGAGAGGGAGGGCAAATCTGACGACAGGAAGACCTGAATAGAAGCCTGCAGGACTAATCTAGGAGGGAGATAATGACAGTGTCAGTTAGCAAAATGGTAGCAGCATCTAAGTAGAGGTAGTTGAGCTATGGGAGTGGATGAACTCACAGGGAGAGTGAGTACAGAACAAGCAGGATGAAACTTTCTGAGGAGTCATTCCAATGTGGATGCTAACTGTGCAAACTAAATAGTATCATTGGAAGGCACATAAAAATCTGTGAAATGCCTGCAATAAATCTGAGGAAATGGTATAAAGCAAAAAGAAAAAGTACAAATTGAGAACAAACGATGATTTGAACAAGCTTATACTACTAAGAGTCCAGGAGTTTTTCCTCTAGAAAAAAATTTATCACTAAACATTATATACTAAATGCTATCTTCTGATGCAAGGCAATTAAAATCATGTGATCTAGTGAATGGTTACCACATAGTGCCAACTTTATACCTCAACTACCAAATGGCATAGCAACGCTAAGAGTAATTTTCTAAATGCTAGGATAATTAACAGAGTGTAATTTTGGTTTGGAAAAAAAAGGAAAGCAGGCCCATTTGTAAAATACTCACACGTTACTTGATAATTTTGTGTTGGCTGTAAACTAGCAAACACAAGAATCAAACATTTAAGGCATCACTGTGCACAAGACAGCAGTCACTGTCAGTTTGCACACCTCATATTTATTCTTAAAACAGATTTTTTGTTGGGAATACTTTAAAAGTCAAACATGTAGAGCGAAAAAAAGAATAAAATAGGGGGTTTCCCTGGTGGCGCAGTGGTTGAGAATCTGCCTGCTACTGCAGGGGACAGGGGTTCAAGCCCTGGTCTGGGAAGATCCCACATGCCGTGGAGCAACTAGGCCCGTGAGCCACAACTACTGAGCCTGCGCATCTGGAGCCTGTGCTCCGCAACAAGAGAGGCCGCGATAGTGAGAGGCCAGCGCACCGCAATGAAGAGTGGCCCCCGCTTGCCACAACTAGAGAAAGCCCTTGCACAGAAACGAAGACCCAACACAGCAAAAATAAATAAATAAACTCCTACCCACAACATCTTCTTTAAAAAAAAAAAAGAATAAAATAAAAAACATGTAGGGTGATAAAGTATGAAACAACTGCAAATATAAAAACTCTTATCAAAAACCCATCTTAATATTATTCTGCTGTAAGAGAAATGTTATTACTAATATTTTCATATTGTAAAATGTTTACAGAAAAAAGAATCCTTACTTAAATAAATCTCATAATTCAAAGTTTTCTTCTTGGAATCAGGCCATAGGAAACATAAACTTATATATATATACATTTATCTTTGATTTTTATGATACAGATTTGCAGCATACAATAATGCATTAACTTACCCTACACATACATGCATAGTTAAAATAGGAACAACTGACAACCTGTTATAAAACTGTGGATGCAACTTTAACAGAAGCGCAGGCAGCACAAAATAAGGAAGTGAGTGGAGGCTTTTAAGCCTTGGGTTTGCATTCCTCCTCTGCAAAATTTACAAGGTATATGGCTTTGGACTAATTTCTTAATGTCTCTGAGCCTTGGTTTCTAATATCTGTAAAATGAGAATTATAATTCCTACCATATAAGGCTATTTCATGCATTATAGATAACTATATAAAGCACCTAATACAGTATCACATTGAAAAAGCTCAACAAATGGTGGTTATTGCTTATTATCACCTTATTAAGTATCTTAGAAGTTACTTCTTAACGGTCATTTATTAGTCCTCATCTTACTTTACCTATCAGCATCCTCTGACATAGCTGAGCACTTCTTCCTTCTTGAAATGTTTTCCCCTTGGTGTCTAGGACACCTAGGTACCCATACTTCTTTTCTGGTTGCTCCTCACTTTCTTGACATTGGAGAACTCCAGGACTGTGTCCTTAGACCTTTTTTCCTCATTATCTACACTCACTCTTTTGGTGATCTCATGCAGTCTTGGGGCTCTAAACAACATTTATATGCTGACAACTTCTCAATTCTATCTCCAGTTCAGTCTTCTTTGCTGAACTCCAAACTCTCATAATCTAACGTCCTACTTGACATCACCTTATGGATATACAGGAGACACTGCATGCTTATCATGTCCAAAACTGAGCTCTTAGTATTCCCTCCAAAAGCTACTCTGCAGAATTTCCTATTGCTGTTAATGGCAACTCCATCCTTTTAGTTACTCAGGTCAAAAACTTTGATAGTCTTTCTTGATTGTCATCTTTCTCTCACACACTATGCTCACTGCATCAGACTATTTCTGTTGGCTTTATCTCCAAAGTCTCTCCAGAATCCCATCACTTCTCACCACATCTACTATCACTATCCTGGTCTAAGCACCATCCTCTCTCAGCTGATTGGTTGTAACAGCCTCCTTGCTTCCAGCATAATTCTCTGAGAGCCTATGAAACATAGCAGCAGAGTGATCCTGTTAAAATGTTAGATGTTCCGGTCCTCAGCTCAAAATCTTCCAATGGCTCTTCATCTC
Organism: Neophocaena asiaeorientalis asiaeorientalis; assembly: GCF_003031525.2. Taxonomy (NCBI): domain Eukaryota; kingdom Metazoa; phylum Chordata; class Mammalia; order Artiodactyla; family Phocoenidae; genus Neophocaena; species Neophocaena asiaeorientalis. The sequence goes on from NW_020175192.1 coordinate 12,295,263, forward strand.
ACTCTAAGTAAAGCTGAAGTCTTTATAATGATCTAGAAGGCCACAGACAATCTCTCATTACTACCTCCAACTTTCTGACCTCATCGTTCACTCTGGTTCACTCCAAACAGCTCAACTGCCACAATTATTAATTTGCTAAAAAAACTAAAGGCCTACAAATAACAAAATATTTTCCCACTTAAATTTAATTTCACACATGACTCCTTAACAAATCCAAACAATGGAAGACAAAGTATTCCTAAGGATTAAATATCAAAGCAAGAAAATTCTATAGATACACAATGCAGCCATCACCTTTGGAAGACCTATATTTTATTATGTGCCTAGAATATAAAAATTTAATTTCCAAATATTTTTTTCCTACTGAGCAAAGAAATCATGAAAACTACATCTCAAGATTTAAATGTATTATTACATATTCAATCCTAAGGGAATTTTAGCATTTAACACAAAACACACATGGCTATCTCACAAATGACTGCTGGGTACTGGGGAAAGGTTCCTCAGTTTGTTAGTACTGAGAAAGCTTTTGAAGTTAACACGGAGACAGAATATCCCAATCTTGACAGCACTTCTCATCTAAGAAACATAAAATATTATAAAAATTCTTAATTTCTTAAGACTATTATTATTGTTCTATTTTTACAAAGTACAGGCATACCTTAGAAATATTGTGGGTTTTGTTCCAGACCACTGCAATAAAGTGAATATCGCAATAAAGTGAGTCACAAATTTTTTGGTTTCCCAGTGCATACAAAAGTTATATTTACACTATGCTGTAGTCTGTTAAGTGTGTAATAGTGTTATGTCTAAAAAAAGTACATATCTTAGTTAAAAAATACATTATTAAAATGCTAACCATCATCTGAGCCTTCAGCAAGTAGTAGTAGTAACATCAAAGACCACTGATCACAGATCACCATAACAAATAGAATAATGAAAAAGTTTGAAATATTGTGAGAATCACCAAAATGTGACACAGAAACATGAAGTGAGCAAATGTTACTGGAAAAATGGCGCCAACAAACTTGCTCAACGCAGAGTTGCCACAAATCTTCCATCTGTAAAAACAGTGTCTGAGAAGTACACTAAAGCGAAGTGTAAAACGAGGTCTGCCTGTACAAAATTTGGGGCAATCCTTAAACAAGATTTTAAAATGAGATTCCAAAATACCAGTACTCCAGATAAATATCTCCTTTCCTCTTATTCTGTCTTTGGACACTACTTTTGCAACAAAAAGTGGTCACTAAAAAGATTGCCAAAGACAGTCTTAAAACTATTTGCCACAATCTTTTACTGTAACACCTGTCATGAAATCATATAGTTAAATATCTATGTGTCTGTCTCCTCTAATCCACTGTGAGCTCATTGAGAATGAACAGCATATCTTAATTTTACGTTAGAAGGCTTAACACAGTGCCTCATACTAGTAAAAAAAGAAATGAAAGTTATGGTTGGCTTTTGATTTACGTTAATAAAAGAGAACAGGGGATATGAACAATCCAGCTTGGTGAATTTGATTTTGAATTTGTGTGAAAGATTTACACCACATTTCAACACAGTCCTGTGTGATGTTTGAAGCGTTCCCTAGGAAAGAACAAAACCCCACAACTGAGAAGCCAGGATGTAAGTCATCAGAGAGCTGCCTAACTTCATGATGTGTAGTGTACTGAGGTTTTCTTTAAGATTTCCACTTTGACCTAGATCAAATCCTCCTGAATTTTTCAGATTAGGGTAACCAATTCATCCTGGTTTGCCCGAGACATTCTTAGTCTCAGGAAACCCATGCATCCCAGGCAAACTGGGATGGTTGATCACCCTGCTCTAGCTAGGCTTAATGCTGAATGAGTTTCTTGGTTTCCGGAGCTGTCCCAAGTCAGAAAGTAGCGTGTGTGTGTCTGTGTATGTGTGCCCACCTGCAAGGGCACACATGCATTCAGAATAAGACAAGACTTACTACTTTACCAAATCAGGAGAAGAATCATAAAACTTTATCATCTGCTCAGATCTTTCAGTGTTCACCTGAACATCCATGTACTCATCACCCAGATTCAACAATCATTTATTATTAAGACTTTGTTACACTGGCTTCTGTTATCTCTTTTATTTTCCCCACTGAAGTATTCTGGAGCAAATTCAAGACACTACATACTTCTGTAGGTGCCTCTAAAAATTATGGGCAATTTCTTAAAAAATCCCGATATTATTACATCTAATAAAATAGTGGTAAATCTTTGGTATCACCTAATGTCCATGTCAGTATTCAAATTTCCTGTCTGTCTCAAAAACTTTAAAAAGTTCATTTGCCGGATGTCAGGAAGAATACATTTTGTTATTGGGCCGTTATGTTTCCCCAAATCTACGACGGTCTTTGTCCCTCCTTTCTTTCTTTTTCTACAATACTGACAACTCTCCTTCTGCAATCTGCTTTTCTTCTCTTAAAATATTAGCACATAGAGGTCTATCTTATTCTCTGGATAGTATTTCCATTGTGTAGCTGCATCGTAATTATTTAACCATCACCTTATAAATGGACATTTACAAATGTTCCAGCTCTGCTCTGGTTATCTTAACAAAACACATCTCATTCAAACTTATCATTTGGTTAAGATAGATCAGTGTTCCCCTTCTACAAATAAAATACTGTATCTGCCTTTAATACAAAACTCCCAGGGAGATATAATAACTGCATAATCAGAGCTTATTAAATTTCTTTTAGGCACAGAGACATGATTAATCGGCTTGTGAGGTACAGCTAAGAAGTTCTTTGAGACAGTGATACTTAAATCAGAATCAAGCCAAATTAAAAGCTAGAGAATCAATACGGGCATGAGTCCATGGAAATAAATATATCTCATCACTGATGCCTGTCTTTTGAAGAGGTATTTTAAGTAGTACCATAATAAAGATTAGACAGTCTCCTTGAAGTTTCTCAACTCTTGGGCTATTATAATAATAATTTAAAAGAGAAACTATCTGGAGAATGAAAATGGATGAACCAAAGTAGAAATAAAATTTTAAAAAGATACTTTATTCACACCTTCCCCCCAAACTATATCTCTTTTAACTTGTCTCTTCTACAGAGTACACTTTACTAGATCCTCTAATAATAATGACTTCTTTCCCATTATGAGTCTTTTTTTCTGGTCCTGGCATTCTTGGTCAACAGTTCTCTAAAGCACAGTGCCTAGAGCTAAATACACCTAATAATAGATACAGTCCCATCACAGCAGATTAAATCAGGACTAGTTTCATAAATAGACATATTACTCCTACAACCTAACAGTGTTTAACGTATTAATGTTTTGAAGTCATTATCTCTGTAATGGGAGGGAGTTGGGTAACAATAGTACTGGCTTCCTCACAGTGTTATTTTCTGGCTAAAATGAAATAAAACATATAAAAACATTTTGAAAATACCAAGTATTTTATTGAAATAACAGCTAAAATCTACTGTGTACTTTCTATGTATTAACTTGTTTACTTTACACAACTACTACCAGAACTAGAAACTATTATTATCTCCATATAACAAATGAGGAAACTGAGAAACAGGGGGGTTAATACAGCAAGTTAATAGCACAGTCAGAGATCATATGCAGGTAAGTCTGACTTCAGAACTCTCATTCTGCCTTCCTTCCTTTCCTTTGGCTGGGCACTCAGGTTCTGGATAGTATGTTCAGAAATGGATCAGTATGGCTGAGAGGCAGGAAGAATTACTCTTGGTAGGCAGGGATTACTTTGGTAGTTCTGACTCAACTCAGCACTCAGATCAAACCCTATCAATACTGAGAGTGTGACCATACTGTTGGATGAGTGCCCCAGAAAGGTAGGACTTTTTTTTTTTTTTAATTTGAAGTATAGTTGATTTACATTGTTGTGTTAATTTCAGGCATACAGCAAGGTGATTCACATATATATCCTTTTTCAGATTCTTTTCCATTATAGGTTATTACAAGATATTGAATATAGTTCCCTGTGCTATACAGTAGTAGGTCCTTGTTGTTTATCTATTTTATATATAGTACTGTTAATCCCACATTCCTAATTTATACCTCCCCTGCCTCTTCACTTTGGTAACCATGAGTTTGTTTTCTATGTCTGTAAGTCTATTTCTGTTTTGTAATTAAGTTCATTTTAGATTCCATTTTTTAGATTCCACATATAATTTGTATCATATGATATTTGTCCTTCTCTGTCTTACTTCACTCTAGGTCCATCCATGTTGCTGCAAATAGCATTATTTCATCCATTTTTATGGCTGAGTAATATTCCACTGTATGTATGTATGTATGTATCTTCTTTATCCATTCATCTATCTGTTGATGGTCATTTAGGTTGCTTCCATGTGCTGGCTATTGTAAATAGTGCTGCTATGAACATTGGGGTATATGTATCTTTTCGACTTAAAGTTTTCATCTTTTCTGGATATATGCCCAGGTGTGGGAATACTGGATCATATGTTAACTCTATTTTTAGTTTTTTAAGAAACCATACTGTTCTCCATAGTGGCTGCACCAACTTACATTTTCACCAACAGTGTAGGAGGGTTCCCTAGAAATGTAGGACTTCTTAACAAAAGAAGTTATTTAAAATAATAAGCATGAGGACTTCCATGGTAGCGCAGTGGTTAAGAATCCGTCTGCCAATGCAGGGGACACAGGTTCAAGCCCTGGTCCGGTAAGATTCCACATGCCGCGGAGCAACTAAGCCTGTGTGCCACAACTACTGAAGCCTGCGCGCCTAGAGCCCGTGCTCCACAACAAAGAGAAGCCACCACAATGAGAAGCCCGCGCACTGCAACAAAGAGTAGTCCCTGCTTGCCGCAACTAGAGGAAGCCCAGGACCAGCAACAGAGACCCAACGCAGCCAAAAAGTAAAATAAATAGGGCTTCCCTGGTGGCGCAGTGGTTGAGAGTCCGCCTGCCGATGCAGGGAACACGGGTTCGTGCCCCGGCCCGGGAGGATCCCACATGCCGCGGAGCGGCTGGGCCCGTGAGCCATGGCCGCTGAGCCTGCGCGTCCGGAGCCTGTGCTCCTCAACGGGAGAGGCCACAACAGTAAAAGGCCCGCATACCGCAAATAATAATAATAATAAGCATCAGGGGACATGGAGGAATAACAGAATATTGAAACTGGAGAAGAAAATTTACCTGCTTCTTTCCTAGTGCTGGATTTTTCTATGTATCTCTAACAGTCATTTGGTTTTTTCTTGAACTAAATCCCTCCAATTGATTCAACTGCTTCTTCCAGAATAATTTCTTGACTACCTTCCTGGTCACCCTCTGACTGGTCAATATCCCTCCTTAAATTGTGAAACCCTAAGTTTGGTGCTAAATCCAGATATGGTCTGGCTATGCATTCAAGCAGAGCCAGATGACAACCTGTCAGCATTAGAGTAAAGCTTCCAACATTGCACTGGGAGGTTGGACTAGTTGGCATTTAAGTCCTCTTCCAAATAAAGTTCTGTGAGGTAGAATAATGATTGATATTTTAGTCTCAAAGAGTATGCTTTTCCAAAGTAACATATGTAGTCATCTTTAGGAAGGAAACTAAGGCATTTGAAAATTTGTAGAATTTATGAAATATCTCATAAAACAAAATTTCTGTACTTCAATTGCCTTATATAGTAAAAGTTTATTTTTTAAAATGAGTCTATAAAGGACTATCCTTACTTTAAGTCTTATGCATGGGGAAGAGAAGGATAGCGGAAAGGAAATGAACAGACAATAGAGAGCGGGTAATCCATAGGGTAATTTTGTGAGAGTAAAGCTCTGAATGCCAACTTAATTAAATTTTAATTCAACATTATCATTGTGGAAACTCCAAGGGGATCTTCAACAGCCAGAAATTTGTGTTTCTCTTTTTCAGCCTCAGAATCAGCTGAAGAATTGAAATGTATGCATGAAAATGAGTTTCTAGCATCCTCTCATAGGGTTTATATGGGAAAGAAAAAGAATGCTTAACACTTTCAGAAGGTGCAACATTAATTTTGCATTGCTTAATGAGAAACAGCTGGCAGACTTTATGGACATCCAATTTCTTGGTCTGACAGTAACCTGATGTCTTATACTTTTCAAAAGAAAAGTTTTCACACTACTCAAACCTCACATGAATTCCTTTTTATAATTAATATTTACAATCTTAGGTTTTCAAATCTAAACATCAAAGATTCTAACTAACGTTCAACAGATAGATGACTTATTCTGGAAGTACAAGGAAACAAGTCCACCAATTGTCATTTAAAGATTATTTATGGGGAAATCATTCCACCTTAGATCCTTGGACAGTCATTTTAACTGTATAAACTAGAGAATGAGAAATTCTGTTATCTGATTTTAGTGTGCTTCAGAGCTCTAGGGCTTGGGAGACATGCTGTTACCTCAAAGTTCCTTCAGTGATCGAGTCCTGACATTTCTGAGTTTGCACATGTGAATTCAGCAGCCAAAGGCGGCCAGGAGCAGAGATCTCTAGCTCTATTCCCTGCGGAAGCCTCCTTACCCAATTCTAATGGGTATTGAACCCTCTCAGACACTAGGAGATTACTTTAGGGGAATTTTTATGGTATTCAGAGTAGGGTATTACCATGTTACTATTGAAAGATTAAAGCATCTTTACAAAAGGAAAATCAACATATGAAGTAATTTATATTTAGTCTATTTCCAAATTTACTAATTTGACTACCCAATATGTATTTCAAATAATTATGCACGGTATTTATAGTGTTTTTAAAGTTTTACTATTGATGCCATTCTTAGCAGAGAAAGACATTTCCTTATTAGTCACTGAAAATAGCCTTCTTTTAAAAAGGATATTAAGATTCTTGATACTTTTAGAAATTTCCTTTCATAATTCTAAATTAATTAAGCAAGTGAGAGAATGGATGAATATGCTTCGGAGGTGGGGGAGGGGAGATTTCCTGAACAATTATTATACTTCTTTAAAAAAGAAAAAGAAAGTAGCATACAAAAATAACCAGGTGAGTATGTCTGCCCTTCCAGTTTACATGTTGAAGACCTGACCCTCAACATGATGGGATTTGGAGACAGGGCCTTCAGGAGGTAATTAGGGCTAGATGAGGTCATGAGGGTAGAAGCCCTCATAATGGGATTAGTGCCCTTACAAAGAAGAGAGAGCCAAGAGCTCTCTTTCTCTCTCAGCAAAAAGGCAGCCCTCCACAAGCCAGGAACCCAGTATGGTATGGCAGCCCGAGCTAACTGAGATACCAGGTAACTGGTACACAATGAATTAAGAAATTGTTTATATTGTTTTCACATTATGGCCAAACAACTGTTTCTAATAATACCAATTCAAAGCTACAGATAATATCAGAGTTCTCAAATCCATAATGAACTCTCCACTTTTTGCTGCCTTTCCTTAGGCCAGAAGAGTTTCTGACATCAGACTTCTTTTTGTAACTAAGCAAGCCTTTTTCACATACTAAGGTTCACCCTTTACTAAAAGGATTTAAAAACTTTTTGCGGAATAATCTACTGTCAACTGACATTAACTAAACAGTTTAAGCCAGAGAGACCATAATCAAATCATAATCATTAGAGGGCTATTTTTTTTTTTTTTTTTTTTGGGCGGTACGTGGGCCTCTCACTGTTGTGGCCTCTCCCATCGCAGAGCACAGGCTCCGGATGCGCAGGCTCAGCAGCCATGCACGTGGGATCTTCCCGGACCGGGGCACGAAGACGTGACCCCTGCATCGGCAGGCGGACTCTCAAGCACTGCGCCACCAGGGAAGCCCTAGAGGGCTATTTTAAAATACCTTTATTATGTAATACTTAATAAATAACTATATGTAAATAACACCACTCACAATTCCACTCACTGAAGAACTAGGACATCAACAATAGCATAAAGTGACCTTCTGTGTTTCTACCTGATCTCCTATTCCCTTGCCACTCTGCCAGATGGATGTTTTTCAAGCTACTGCTGCAGCTGTAATCTAACCTACCCTATAAAGTCTGGTATACTTGGAGAGTCAGAAGAAGCACTTTAAACTTCAATTCTTGCAATTTTAAAAGGATATACTGAAATATCACTTTTGTAATTTGGCTTCTAAATCAAATTTTAATAATGAATCATATTCCCAGCAAAATGATTTAGTACTCGCTCTTTTTTTATCCCTCAACTAGTCTAATATTGAAAACTGCAGGAAACTTGTGGTTTTTGGATATGAGTATAGGAGAAACCGAAGTTCAGAGGAGGGTGGCTAAGCTGAGCTTAACTGAATTCCTAAGTTTTACCACCTGCTTTTTAACACAGGTCCCTTCCTACTAAAAATTCTTTTCTCAAAGAGAAAAACAGAACATAGTTGGCATGGGTACTAATTACCCTCACCAGTAGACATGTCATGCTTGACAAAATAGAGACTGTTTTAGTAGTAGTGATTCCCTAATGAAAAATAAAAAAGACATTTTCAGCCCTTATTGTTACACAATGAATATACACATGCATAAAGATTTTATACACTATATCCCAACGTAAGCAGGCAAGAAAACTTGCTCCAAGGGATTTCTGCATTACCGTTAAGACATGCACTGTTCAGCAAGATGTACTTTAAAGAAGTGATTTGATTAGATATATAATTAAACTTAAAGTACTTGAAGAGTTCCCTAATGCACACTTACTGCATTTTGACCTTCTTATAATCCCAAGTAACATCTAAACTATGAGCCAGAAAAGCTGGACACTAAAAAATGGTCTGACATTTTATCTACCAAGATGTGGCAAGAATAGAGGAGGATGATAAAGGCCACTAAAGGCCACAGGGAGCCACGCATGGGCCCTCAGGTAATGCTAACACTTTCTTAAAGGGGAAAAAGGCTGTATATAAACTTTATTCCAGATACCAGGAGTGTTTTATCTGCCGACTCTTACATAATCCAAGTCTGTATTACTTACTCTGATGAAAAATAAGTAACAAAATACATAACAATCTTAAAATGTTAGAGTTGAAAGGTAAATTGAAGCTCATGTGGCCCAAAGCCATCATTTTTTAGGCTAAAAGACTGAGAACTCAGAGATATAATAAAACTTGCCATGATCACATAGCTAGTAATAATTTTAGCTTAAAACTTGGTCTTCTAGCTTCAACTTCCTACTTTTTCCTACAACGCCATGACCCATAAAGATGTGCATAAAATTATTTTTTGCTTTCTGAGGGAAAAAAAATCTTAAATTGTAAGATATAAATACAAAGTAATTGAACATATCAAAAGAAAAAAATATGTTTGGTGATTTGTTTAAAAATCTTCACTTAGGGCTTCCCCTGTGGCGCAGTGGTTGAGAGTCTGCCTGCCGATGCAGGGGACACGGGTTTGTGCCCCGGTCCGGGAAGATCCCACATGCCGCGGAGCGGCTGGGCCCGTGAGCCATGGCCGCTGAGCCTGCGCGTCCGGAGCCTGTGCTCCGCAACGGGAGAGGCCACAACGGTGAGAGGCCCGCGTACCGCAAAAAAAAAAAAAAAAAAAAAAAAAAAATCTTCACTTATTCTTCCAAGCAGCTGTGAGAGAACCATTTTCAGTAATCTGCCTGAGAAATGACGCAAACTTTCTTGACCAACAGACAATATGCATTGAGTTATACTCAATATTTTCTTATAGCAGGGGTATTTCAGTTAGCTATTACTACATAACAAACCACCCCTAAAATGGTAGGTTACCTGGGTGGCTCTTCTGCTCTATGTGGTATGAGCTAGGTGTTAGGACGATTGGTGTCACCTGGAGGCTGGACTGGACACTCAGCTGAGGCTAAAAGTCTAGGACACGTGGAGAGTTAGAGTCATCTAGAGCCTTAACCAAGCTTGGTGGGTCTTTGGCTAGAGGCCTCAGTTCTTCCCCACATGAACTTCTCCATACGGCTGCTTGTGCTTCCTCATGGCATGGCAGCTGGGATCCAAGAAAGAGTATTCCAAAAGCAAGAAACTGCAGCTACCAGGCCAATTCCAAGGGCTAGTCCTAAACCTGGCATGGCATCACTTCTACTTCATTTTATTCATCAAAGCAGTCCCAGGCTTAGTTCACAGTCTGTGTGGGAGGGGACTAGACAAGAGCATAAATAATGAGAGGCCCGGTTCATCGAGGGGTTGTCAAAGTAACAATATGAGGACTGTTAAAATCCTGTTCCAGCAAAATATTTAGAGAAGACTTACACTGAAGGAGGGAGGTGTTAACCAAGAATACTGTATTAGAATATGACAAATTCACATAACCCTAAAATTTAAGTATAAATTGCAAAAACCATTGCATTAATCCTACATATTCTTTGTGCTACACTGGATGTGCTTTATGGAATTCAAATGAATGTTGTGGCATTATTTTCAGCTGGATATTAATGTTTAATAAATATATTCTTAGAAAATGGGCATATGTATCTTATGAACACACTTCTGAATTTATAAGCTGCAAAAATAAACAAATTTAATTTATTAAATGTGATGTGGGGTGGGGAGGAGACAAAGACCAAGTTCCAAGACAATTAATTTGATTGTATGCTTTGTAGATTACCTGGTAACCTACGTTTTATCCAAATGCCACCTGGGACTGAGCTTGGTAATAAAGACAATTTAAGTGGAGAAGTGGGGGATGCAGAAGTACTCAGAAGTATGTATGTGTCCATTCTAAATACGCTCAAAAGCAAAAAATGTAGCAGAGGAGTAGGGATCTAAGTTTCTGAAGTTCTGCTATGTGCTACATTTATCACATTATTTCATTTAATCCTCTCAAATGTCTTGTGGAATGGGTATCATCATCCCCATTTAGTAAAGGATACACTGAAAACTGTAGAGCCATAGTCACACACTTAGAAAGTGGAAGAGCAGAGAACAGAATCCATCTGTTTGGCCTCAAAGCCTATTTGCTCTTTTGACTATCACATAAGTTTTTTATGGTATCTACAAGGCATGGTACTAAATTCTACTTTATTTCTGATTGATCTCTATTAAAAAATAGTTTTTAAACACTTCACTATTCTCCATTTCCAGAGTCTTATTCATTATTAACTATTTTATGGAAGCAAACATTTACACAGTAGAAATCTGACATTTAGAGAAACTCTTCAGTTAATATTTCTAAATTTAAATCATGCTCCTCCAGTTGCCTTTCATCTAAATTTGTGATTTCTTACAGAAGAGCATACATGTCTAAATACTAATGCTTTAAAAATAAAAGAGCAAGAAAAAAAATCTCACCTTAAATCTACACTTTGTATCACAGCAAAAGGAATCATATTTTTTTAGGCACTGGCTTCAATGTCCCGGATTATGTCTTCATCATTCTAACAATTTTGAGCTCCTTGTGAACCAATACCATTAAACACACAGTTATCTCCCATGACACTTAGCACAGTGACCTATACATGGCATGTATTGAGTGCTGACTGAATGAACAAAAGGAGCAGAAAGAAACTACCATAACATCAAATATTTTATAATAAAAACAAAATTCCAACCAACCATTAGTTACTTTCAATATTTGGTGACATACAATTACAGCAATAGTATGCATAGTAAATGCATGCAAAGATACATATTATTTCTATTTAGGAATATGTATAGTAATGCCAAACTCCAACCTATTCCTTGTTATAAGGAGGGCATAAACTTAGGACATTTATTTTGGAAGGGGATAAAGGCAGCCAGGAAAGGGACCTAAAAGAACTCTGAAGAGGGTTGAGTGTTGGAAAAATCTGAGATGTATTCAAATACTTATTTTCATTCATTGTAAAAAGGTATCCTTATAAAAATTAATATTGCAAAACAAGAGACGACCGCCATCTCAAATTTATATAGCAAACAAGACCAGAATATTCGGATAATTGCTAACAAAATGTCTGATCATGATAGAACATGCTGCAAAGAGAGAGCAAAGGACAAGACATCTAAGTTTGAAAATATAGGAATTACAGAAAGGAAGCAATCTGTTTTAAGGACCTGGTCGCTGAAATTCAAAATAAGAAACTATGGAACGCTATGCCTAATCACAATGGGCAGGAGACAGAAGAACAATAAATTATATCTATGCCCCTATGTTTCTAAAGTGGCCAGCATTAGAACAGGTGTGTAATTGTATGAAAGTAGCATTTTAGAACAAAACATTACAAAAAATGTTTCTGCCTTTGCTTTTTAGGGAAAACAACAACACCTGGAAATTTCTAGAGCAGTCAAGCTCTGCTTTGATTTACATGTCAAATAAAAGCAAAATATAACCATGTAAGTTACTTAAAACCTTATTGGTACTTCACTATTTTCAGATTCTACAGGTTATAAAAACAAATGTCTGTGGGAAATAAAAATTTTAACCACTGAGATATTACCTAATGGGATAACCATCAGGTCACAGTACAGAATTAAGAGACTATTTAAGTTTACACTGTCACTGTACAAGCCCACGTACCACTTGGAAAAGGAATGCTGACGTCTAAACCCCCCACATATATCTAGGCAATTTCTCCACCCACTAGTTAGTGTATAAGGAACATTGCTTTTCTAAAAACATTACAAAATTGACACTTCCATGGGCTTTTAAAATTTACAAACCAGGAATCGTAGTAAAAACAGTGACAGGCAAGGATTCAGTTAAGCACTGATACAGTCATTTAAAAACCTGCTAAAAATGAATTTGATTCTGCACTGTGTTCTAAAATGCAAATTCAAGAAATAAAACTTCATATACCTGACTAATTTATTATACATGTAAAGTACCTGTATCCTCTTGTTTATATACAATCTGACTTCCTAATTCTAGATAAACACATGCTAATGGCCTGGAAAAATACTAAATATATAAGATTGACTTGTAATTCAGCAGCTAGATTTGCTTACACATCCTCTTGATATCAATAGCAAGAAAACAAAAGAGACTGCCATAACTAAAGAATCTTTTCCCAAACTCCATCAGCACCCACAATATCTACCACTTCACGGCTTTACTGCAACTGGCATATCTAATAAGAATTGCTCTGTGCCATAAACAAGGGTAATATCTAAATATGAACATTATTCAATTTTAAACATGAAATTTTATTTGCATTCTGATGAACAATTTTGAATGATTTTTTATGTTATATGCATAGCACCAATACCTAATAAACGCTTAAGTCTAATTTTCTTTTTCTATCTAATTTGAGAAAATTGATAATCTAAAAAAGTATAGGAGCACATTTTGGAAAATTATTACATTATTTATATGTTGTGAAACCTTCAGTATAATAGTAATATTTGAGACATGTACTTAAAAATGTTCTACACATTAAAATATATAATTCTCCCTTGTGGTACAATTACTCAAAAATAAACTGATAAAATAATACTAGTAATAATATATAATAACAGAAAATATACAATTCCCCATTCATATACTTCTGAGTTAATTTTCTAACTGGCAAAGAGCACAGATGATTTTTTTCACTCGAAGGATAAAATTATGTTCATCTGGGAGCATATTCGTAGCCTAAGTTTCTGCTACATGCAAAATGCCAGGCTTGGTCCGGTACAAAAGAGAGCTAATAGCCAAGTAGAAGAAAAAGATACGTACGAATAACCACAATTCAAGAACTCTGCGGTAAATGCCATAGAGTAATACAGAAAAGGAGCCATAGGAATTTGAATGAGGAATATGTTAGTTTCAGCTACACGAATAAAGGAAGTGTATCCTCCTTTGGGGAGAAGGAAAAATAAAGAAGTTCTACATATTTGTGTAGGGACTGAAGCAAGGAGAAGAGGTAATTTGTTAATTATCAGTGTTCACAGTCCTTAATTATTTTGACTCACTGAGCTAGGAATGGGGCTGTCAAGGTATAAGGGTAAGGATGGGAGAATGAGGCTGGGATGGAAACTGACTCCTGTTATAGTAATCTCACATAAATTTTGGAATATTAAAATGGCTGTGGAAAACTGAAGTAGGCTGGGCTCTAAAAGAGTTCTGTCTAAAGATATACCTGCATTTACAGATAAGAAGGGTTCTTTCTGCATAGTGATAAAAGTCGCCTTATCTACTAAAAGGATCCAAACAAAATCTGGAACTCAAAGTAACTCAAGGAAGTTAAAACTCCCAAAGCAACTTCAAAATTGAAGGGAAAATGAGCAGTAACCATTTAAAAACATCTCCCAAAAGTCATCAATAGTACCAAGTAAATCTTTGCTAATTTATAGCTTTATATATACATAATTTAACCTACCATGAAAGTACAAGTCTCTCTCCAAATTATCCAGAGAAACTAAACATTCATTAGGCCATGAGAAATAATATACAAGCCATCTTCAATAACAACATATATTTGGAAGTATTCAATTCAATGCCACTATTATATGTGTTTCATTAGAATAGGGAAAAAGTGAAAGGAAAGCTGAATAATTTTAATCTATAAAATTATCACTCAGAGAAAAATGAGTTTTTAAAAGCAAAACAGTTCATTATTTCTAAGGAGTACCATCCATCCTGATACTTTCCACAGTATATTTTCGATATAAATAATTCCAAAGGAATTAATTCTTTCATTATTAGGTACAAGAAATTCCTCAATATCTGCAGTGTAACTTTAAAAATGTTTTAGGTTTTAAAAATATAAAAGCCATCCTTTAACATTAAAAAATTAACCAACATTTTAAAAAAGACTTTATAGTACAAAGTGTTTTGTTTTTCCATATCTATAAGGCAAATCACTGCAAAACTTTGCGGTCAGATACCAAAGCCTATAAAGGATTACATTTTCAGTCTCTATTCAGCAAGAATATGAAGCAGATAATGAAGATACCACTGCATATTTTATATATTACCTTACATTTATGACAACTGTATATTAATACAGAATATTTTTCTCTGCTTTAATACTTTCTTTCAATATATAACGATGAAAACTTAGCCAATAAAAAAAAAAGCAGGGCCGTTACAATAGACCTAAAAAAATCATTAGCATTTTCTCAGCTTTAAATGGAAAAAGTGTTGGTTGCCTAGCAAACAAATTTTCCTCTGCCAAAAAGAAATAAAAATTATATCCTAACCAAGATGGGTAATTAGGATGTAAACAAATATCTCTAATTTCCATTATCATACACAGAAAATAATATGTTGTTATAATTTTAATCGCTAAAAAAGCTGCAGTTCCATTTAACAAATAACTTTCAGTGTCTGACATTTAAGAGAAAAGGCTTAAGATCCATGCTTCACCAGCTCTATGAACATGTCACAGCAGCATTTCATTTTACAGTTAAAAGGTACCAGTAAAATACAGCCATATATATGTATGTATATATACGTGTGTGTGTGTATATATGTACATACACATATATATGCCAACTTTAAAATTTTTAACTGTAAAGCAAAAAGAAATCACTGAAGGGGAGTATTATATTTTAAATGACTTACCTTTCGCCCATCACTTGCATGGCAATTCACATTTAGAGGAGTCAGTAAAGCCATTAGTTTTTCTTCATTACCACTCCTACAAAAAGGTAGTAAGTCAATTCCTATAAAATTATAGCGCTTCTTATGAATGTTTATGGATATTTTTTACAAGAGAGTAGAAAATGATATGGGCTTGCTTTGATTTCTTTAATATGGTTCTGAATGAATCTCTTTTGCTTTATTCAATTCAATCAATATATTCCTAATAATTCCTGTTAATCATCATCCAGTGGTATATCATAGATAAGGTAGCTTTCTACATTTTTGTTTTATGTATCTGCATAAAGTCACCTTCTTAATTACAAACAAACTTTACTCTGATAAGTGATCTAAAACACTGGAGTTAAAAACATATAAAATGCTGTAAAAAGCTAATCAATTAAATTATAAATGAACAAGAACAAAAGAAAATGGGTGAGAATTTTAACATTTACTTCATGCCCCTCATTCAAGCTTGGCTAGAAAAATTTCCAGAGAAAAATAAAGATATAGGTTTTTAAATACTCCAAGAATATCATTCGAAAAGCTCGGCAACTCGGGTTTGCAGTTACCTTAAGAAATGTTCCAAATAAAATTAACCTTACAATCATCACCATATTGAAAGACAGTCTCATTTAATACACTAATCGTGCAAAATAAAGTATACAAAGATTTAGTATAAGGTCTTACCCGCATTATCGTATAAAATCCAAGCAAGACAATAACATGTTATAATTTTTATAATCCTCCACCTGCCCTCCTCCTTTTCTCTCTTAAATGCATTATACTCACTTAAAATGAATGGAATCACTTACCTAGCAGCTTCTAGGAGTTCGTCTTTCTTGTATTCACCTAGATGATTGCAAAATATCATGCTGTTAGCATTTGGCAGAAGACAGATTAAGAAATGCAGTAGGCAGCAAATAGAGAATTAAATAGAAAAGAACAGAAAAAGAGAGTCCACACCCCGCTGGGTGATGGAGCCGTGACGTTAGCCAGCTTGTGAAGGCAGCATCACCAGTGCCTTGGAGACGGGCAGCAAATTGACGCAGCTTCTTGTCCAATCCTCAGATGAAATAGCTTTCTTCAGACGACCAATGAATGCTAAATCTCGTGTCCAGAAACACATTCCCTCTGATAACAGCATGCCAGTTGAAGACAATGTCCCCTCCCCCCTTTTCTATTCAGGCTGTCACAGTATACTTGTGAAGCATAATACATTCTGAGACAAAAGCAAAATAATGTGGCTCTTTAAAGGTACAAATTACTAATCTTCAAAAAACCTCAGTTTTATTTGTAATGACATGGAAAGTTTTGTCAAAAAAAACCACATTAATTACCATTGCTGAGCTTTACAGCAGAAGAAAAAAAATATCAGGATCAAGAAGCCTTTGCCTCGATAGGGTAGGTCTGTAGACTAGAAATACGTGAACTACGTACCAAATGCTATGAACCCCTTGGAGGCAGTGCTCTAAAAACCAAAACAGTGAATACATTCCTAAATGACAATAATATTCTAACGTGCTGCAACCTACACTTTATACAAATTCAATACCAAAGTTTAACAACAATGAATCTTAAAAATATTTTTTAAAAGGAGACTGGGGTCTCTGAGAATAAGCAAACATCCAACTGTTAAGATGTGAATAATTTTTCTCCATTCCATTTTTTAATATATCACAGACTGAAAATAGGTATATAATTTAGAATCTTCAATACAAATTTCTTAGGGCATTCAAGAACTAACAAACAAGTCTTTGCAAGCACAACTGAAGGAATTTTAGTAATATAGAGTGTGCTCACTGAATAAATAAAAGGAACAGCCAGGACCATGATTCAGCTATAATATGCTGACTCAGTTTGCTATATCACTAAAGAAATAATTATACAAAATGTCTAAGCAAGTAATTATGTGAAGGCAAATATTAAGTATACAAACAAAAAATAAAATTTTAGATGAAAATGTTATAATTCTATTAAGAAATAAGCTTAAACTACTTTAAAAAATCTTATCACTTATAAATATGGATTTCTTTGCATTTTGTTTATTTTGCTACAGAATGCAGAATATTGATGCAAATTTTTTTTTTTTTTTTTTTTTGCGGTACGTGGGCCTCTCACTGTTGTGGCCTCTCCCGTTGCGGAGCACAGGCTCTGGACGCGCAGGCTCAGCGGCCATGGCTCACCGGCCCAGCCGCTCCGCGGCATGTGGGATCTTCCCGGACCGGGGCACGAACCCGTGTCCCCTGCATCGGCAGGCGGACTCCCAACCACTGAGCCACCAGGGAAGCCCTGATGCAAATATTTTAAGGACGTCTCAGGACCATCAAGCACATGTTTAAATTCTATAACCCTTCATTAGCAAATATTTCTTTAAACTTTTGTCTTGATTCTTAGATTAAGATTTTATTAAATCTAGAAACTGTAAGCAGTTATTTTCAAATAAGGAAAAAATTGTTAAATATCTAGTCTCTCCTAAGGGAATGTTACATACCAATAAAGTCACGGGCTCAACAATATACATGGATAAGCTAGAATGCATGCTTCATGGTAAGAGTCGGTCTTTCTAATTTCCCATGTATTGTATTCCAGATTCTTTAACTGATTGACAGTTTAAGATTTACATTATTCTAATCCCCCACAAATAAGGTTCTTGTCTTCCCAAAACCAAAGACCTACCTTTATTAAATATTTTAGGTGGCAATATGGAAGTGAATGAGTCAGTTTAAGAATCTCCTTCTGAGAAAATGGTATGACCCATACCCTCAAACGCCTTAAGAATCAAGAGCAAAATAAGTGAAATTATGGGATAATCTATAAAAGTCACTCATTTAGTCAGTCAGCAAACAATTATAGGCCAGATTCAAAACCAAAAAAAGAAACTATCATCTCTAAACTCAAGGAATAATAGTCTATTAAACAAGACAAACAAGTAAACAAATGATGAGAGTAGGAAATGAGTCTTATGCTATGAAGAATTTAAAGGCTAGTCTAAGTAGGATTAATAAGAGGCAGGATAATTGTAGTTCAAGGAAGGTTTCCTGGAAGAAGGAAAACTTGTGCAGAGTTTTTAAAGGAAGAACAGGTGATCCTCCGGTGAAGAAGGGTGAGGGAGAAGGAAGCAACCAAAGTAAAAGAAATGAGAGGGGCAATGGCTGCTCAGTAAACCTGAAACAAAGCACATTTGCAGGGGAATGGGTAAGAATGAGGCAGAGAAGAAATAGATCACATGAATGGCACTCTAAGAAGTTTGAACTTTATTTTGAAAACAATGAGGAAATACTGAAATATGTTAACAAGTAGAGTGCAAAGTATATTTAAAGATCTATACGTTTTGTGATTATTTAAAATATTCCCATATTCTACTCCAGTGAACTTTTCTTGGGGAGGAAAGTGGCCCAAACGGGGTAAAGGGAGGTGAAGACAATCAATTCTGACACAGTCTATATTTTGGTGTAAGTATACATTTCCTGATATACAGTAATCATACTGAAATTGAGATCTGAAAGCAGCTACTACTGAAATTGAAGTCATAGTGAAACATGACTTCAGTAAGCTAGGAAATAAAACTGCAAAGTATTTGGCATCTCCAAAGTTCACATCAGTCTACATACATAAGCTTCTCATCAAGTATAGCTTATTGATATTTTCTCCAAAGGGCACTTTTTGAAAAAAAAAAAAAAGTTATTCCCTCATGGATAAACTGATAATAAACCAAAGCTTTCAAAAGGAAACGTGTAAGTGCACCCAACAGTGTCAGACGGAGGTATTACAAATGACTTTCTACTTTCACTGTTAGAGTTCCTAGTACTTATTCAGCTTTTCTGCAATACATTCCAACATCCACTATCTGGTGCCCGAGGACCACAATCCATAAACATTCAAAGCTATTTTTCAAATGCTACATCGCAGAAATAAGTAGCGTAATGAACTTAGAGTCCCTCACACACTCTGACAACAAATCCGAGCTGCTTACTTAACAGTGAAACCCCTAGTTCTATTTCATTTCAGCTGTGAATCTGAAAATATTCTGGCTGAGACTCTGGTGCTCTGTGGAGCATGTATATTCTTTAATAACATACAGATAAAGGCTAGCAATAGATCAGCCAGAAAGGAAACTAGGCAATTATAGTCAAGATAATAGCAGCCAGAAACGGAGAAAACAGATGGCTTAAAATATTTTTCTTTGATTAGAATAAAATAAGTGGGGCTAAAAAAAAAAAATAAGCAAGCCACAAAGTTTACTTTCTAAAATCTGAACTGTTTTTATTAGTAAACTAAGTATTGATAGGATGCATGTAAAGGTAAATACACACACACACACACACACACACACATACACACACACACACAGTTGGGGGGCAGAGATATGAGTTAATGTGTTAAAAAGTATCAATATATTATCAGAAAGAAGGTTAAAAATGAAAGTTAAAAAATAAAGGTTAAAAATAAAGCTCCCCTTTGTATTTCTCTGAGGTAGTTAGAAACAACTTCTCTTTCACTTACTATGAAGGCAAAATTACTTTTTGAATAAAAATGAAGAAAACCTGAATCAATAAATAGACGTCATAATTTTTGACTTATCTCAATTTCAACATCTTAAGGGGCTTTCGTTCTTTTCTTTAGCAACTGACAGGATCAAAGCAGACTAAGTTTTCTAAAAATGAGTCATTTGGTTTTGTTGAGATGGAACAACATGGAAAAATTATGAACACAGAATCATAAATTCTTAAAGCAATAAAGGACTAAAAAAGAATTTTGACCTTTCTTTTCTCTACTTTGAAACCATGCATAATACATGCCTATCAGTAACATCTCTTGTTATATGCAGTGAGGGGGGGGTGTAACTTGAAAGTCACCTTTCTCCTGTCACCTCATCCCCAATTTCAGAATAGCTTTCCTAAGGGATCATCAACATATTATTTACAGTTAATGAAACTGACACCAAGACAATTAAATGAATTGCCTAAGGTTTCACTGAGTATTATTCACTATCTGTCAAGCCCTGAAAAAAGGCTAACGTGAGCAGAAACTAACCGAATCTGCGTTTTGGAAGAATCGATGTAAACAAAAGAGTAACACAACAATAATAGTAATAAAACAATTTTAAAAACAATGACAACAACTAGCTTTAAACAGGTTGAACATATTTATATAACATAAGCCAAATATTTCCATCAAAACTACTTTAAAGCAGGGAACTTTCACATGAGCTTGTAAACATGGGCCAAAAAAAAAAAAAAAGTTTTACCTTCTAGTTTGTTTTAACATTTTGGACCAAGGGAATAGGTAGGAATGAAGACAATGTATTCCAGGTCTATTAAAATGACCAATACATTTTGCAGTTCCCACAGCATGTGTTAATTCCTCATGCTTTAGGTATCTCAAGGTAAGAGCTACGTAAAGTCTTCAATCAAGAATCTCAATTATCAAGTTTAGGGACCCTTTTGTTGCTGAGGGCTAAGTAGTACCATGAATTGCTAATTCTCATATAGATACTTTCTCATCAAGCTGCCAACAAATACAAGAGATGAACTGATTCTTGTAACTAAACTGACAGCCAATATGGGGAATAAAATATTAATTTGGGTGACATAATCCATGTGTTTTCACGAATAGATTTGATACTTTAGAAACAGCCACGTAGTTGTGGAAGGAATTTCTCTGAAGCACCAGGAAATAATCTGATCTCAAGATGTTAAACTAGGTCTTCCACCAAAAGCAATTTTCAGACAGGCTGGTATCTACTATATGTACACATGGCCCCAGGAATGATCTGCATCCTCTCTCTGAAATTATTTTTTGAATTATTTGAATTATTTATTTCAATTGTCAATTGAATTATTATTTCTTTCTCTGAAATCTTTCATAAATATTTTCAGGACAATGTTGGGAAAAAATTACAAAGTATTAAGAGTCCTCTATGCCTTCTTCCAACTTCTGAATCCTATCAACCTTCCCACTCATTCTGATTCTGGCTTCAAAGTCCTCCACAGCATTAGAGAAGTCTAGAATCACGATCAAACTAAACGCTCCACATCGATTCTAAACAAGGAATAATTGGGGGCTTTAAAATGTTAGGCTTGAATAGAGTATTTTCCTGGTGGAGATCCTTCCTATCTTCTGCTCCCTACAACTGACCTTTCTAATTCGCTAACATTAACCCTGTGCTGCAGTACTAACGTAAACTCCAAGCTGGCTGTCCGGTACAGTGCAGCTTGGGAAGAACTTTCCAGTTCTTTAGAGAAATGGAGGTGTTCCACACCTCCTGCCCTGCAGGGCAGCTGAAAATCAATTTTCGAAGATAAAAGGCCCCCAAATGCAACTATATTATCTTATAATATTTAAACGATAAAAATTATAATGTATTACATGTTAACAAAAAAACCTAAACCAAGGTCCTAAAACATTAAAAAACACAAAATTACACGCAGACATAACAAAGGCTCTGCAAAAAAACCATATAATGCAGTCAATAAATGATTGTTACCAACCAGTTTCTTTGTATGCAGTAGTATGTCTTCACTTAGCCCCAGTGACATCTTAGATAGGCATCCCATTTATGGACACTTAAGTGGGGTTTCAAATAATTTATACCTGCTTCTGACATTCTGTCAATTGTATTTGGAATGTAACTCAAGACTTTTCATGGATTTGTTTGTTTGTTTGTTAAAAACGGAAGTATTAAAATCTGGGACATAACTACAAACACACACTGGCCAAAAAAATGTTGTATTGTAATATATATGCATTCTCTAAAGTTTGGTATTAAAAACCAGGAGAGGTATTCCTAATGCACATTGTTAACCAATGAGACATTCTGCAAACTGTGCCTGTACTTTAAAAGACCTTTTGATATGTCACAAAGAAAATAAGAAGGGAGGGAGGGAGGGAGGGAAGGTAGGAAGGAAGGAAGGAGATCTCCTTCTAAGCATGTCAGATTGTGATGCCATGTATGGTGTGGTATCTGGGTGCTTGGAATGCCCACCACTGCTTAAGCCATCAACTATCTGTGTAAATGGCTGGTCAGGGCTGAGAGAACTGGGATATTGATTCTTTACTATCATAATGTTTGCTGTCCAAAAATGGTCTGGTAAAGTAAAATCGTATTTGATCTGAAACAGGCCAATAGTTTTACATTCTTTGCTCTATATCAGGGATCCTTCTTCTATAGCAATCAACCCACAATTTCTTATGTGCCAATTCAAAATCCCCAAAGCTCTAAAAATTCATTTGGCAGCAAAACTTGACTCACCTGGTATACATAGCTATCATATACATTAATGTTTGATTATAGGGTTAAGCCCAGACTCCTCTGGGATATTTTATGATATAGTACATGTGCTGTGTCTTTTAATATTTTATTTACTCACTGAAGTACAATTTACATACATTAAAATTCAACCTTTTCAAATGTACAGTTCTACGAATTTTGACAAACTTATACAGCTGTGTAGCCACTATCTCAAAATTTGAACATCTCCATCACCCAAAATGTTCCCTCAGGCCCCTCTGTAATCAATCTATCCCAACCCAATAGCAACTGCTAATCTAATCTCTTTCTCTGTAGTTTTACTTTTTATAGAATGTCATATAAATGGAATCACAGGATATGTAGACTTTTAAGTATGGCTTCTTTTTCTTAGTATAAATGCTTTTGAGATTCATTCATGTTTTGGACTACCAATATTTGTTCTTTTTGATTATCAAGCAGTATTCCATTATATGAATGCACCTGAATTTGCTTATCCATTCACCAGTTGATCAACATGTGGGCTGTTTCCAGCTTTTGGTGATTATGAATAAAGCTACTGTAAAAATTCAGACAGGATTTTGTATGGACGTATGTCTTCATTTCCTTTGGGCAAATACTTAGGTGTGTGGGTGCTGGGATGTACAGTAAATGTATGTTTAACTTTATAAGAAACTGACAAATCACATCTCTTTTAAAATTTGAAAAATTCTTTATTCTGGAATATAATCACACCACCTACAGAAAGGAAAAAGAACAAAAGAGAAAAAGTTGACTAATGAGAAATATGACAGTACTGTACTGCTAGAAATCCCAATCTTGCCTCTTTTTGGGGGCAATTCACCTAAAAACTGAACTAATTTGCACAGCTTTTAGTTCTTCATTTCTCACTTGTTCTGTCTTCTGTACTTTTTTTGAAATAGGGAGAATATACAAATTTAATCTCTTCATTCAAGGAACTGTTTTGTATGTAGTACCTGCGATCTTAGAGCTACGAGAATACATGAACAAAGCATATTTTGATTTATAGGAACCATACTGTTATCTGTGAAAAGGAAATTACTTTCCTGCAGTCCTTGCTCTTATCAGGATGCTCAGCCCCTCAATGCATCAGCCTACTGAGGGCCAGACGTTTGGTGAGACATCTATTTGGGATAGTCAGACCTCTGCCTTCTTACACCAAATATAAGGAATTAAGGAAACTAAGGCTAATGCAGAAGTACAAGTGACTACTTTTTGAATGATGTAAGAACTGTCTTGTCTTCACTGTAATTACTGTATATGATTGCATTTTATTCTTTGTATATTTTGTCCTGTTTACAAAGTCTCTGAAAGATGTAGTAACTTTGCAGTTTTGGTCTTTTCAGGAAGCACCAATTATGATTTACTTCTTTAAGCTGCAAATGCTTAGTTTTTTCTTATATTTCCCCCAAAGTATCACTAAATCTCTTATTCAGGGTTAGAGCTAATTAAACTTAGTGAAGTCTGAGTAATGGTATTTTATCCTGGGCATAATCTTTCTCATTCAAACTCTCTCTCTCTCTTTTAATGCCACTCATTTATTAGTTCTCCTTTGAATAACATCATTTATTTATTTAACAAATATATATTCACTATCTATAATATGCCAAGTATAACACAGCTACTACTACTGTATCATGTACTGAATCTTGAATTAGTAGGACAAAAGTGATGGACAGAGCTAGAACACGAGGAACGGTATCAAATCCATAGAATATATTATTCATTTAGCACGTTGCAAAGCACAGCTGTCACTGATGGAAGTATATCACACGTGTAAACATTATCTGTCAGGTATGTTAAGGAAAAGATGTTGAGGACCACTTTCAGAAGATGACAGAGCTAAGCACTATGTCCTTAAAGCTTTGAGATATTTACCAGACAGTGAGAGAGAGACTGAGGCATTGAGTGTGTGTATGTCTGTGTTAATAAAAGATTTAGATCAGGTAATAGTTCCTAACTTTGGGGGGGGGGTCACAAAGCACTTTAAGGAGCTAATGAAAGCAGCATTAGACCCTCTCCGTAGGGAGAAAATTCTTTGCACATATGAAGATAAACTCAAATTTTTGCCTACAGTTTTAAGAGTTTTTACAGAATCTATGAAGTTATTACAGGTTAAGAACTGCTGTTAAAAAAAAAAGTACCTCTGACTTACACTCATTGATTCTAAATATAATCTTAAGGCAAGCTTGGCAAGATAAACTAGTTTGATATCCTTATTTTATACATGACTCAGTTAAGACCCAAAATAAGTAAATAACTTGCCTAAAAATTTAAAACTATACAGTGGCAAAGCTAGGACAAGAATCCACGTCCTTTGCCAGTTTTTTTTTTTTTTTTTTTTTTTGGGTCACCCTGCATCAGCAGGCGGACTCTCAACCACTGCGTCACCAGGGAAGCCCAGGTTGTAGAGTTTAACATGATTTTGTAAGGTATAGAAACTCTTCGTTTACTTTTCTTTCTTTTTGAGCAGGGGAGTAAACTAAGTAAAGCTGAACTTAACCTGGTAGCTCAATGAACTAAGACCTGGAGACACTGGGGATTAGTTACAGGGTATTGTAGCAAGACGGTGAGAAGAAAAGTACGTAAATGGTGGCAGTAAGAATGGAAAGAATGTCAAGTAGAGAGAAGGCACTGAATGCATCACAATGCAGCAGAGCTTATATTTGATGTGTTAGTTTTATGTGTCACCTGGGATATCATGCTATAAATGGTAAAATTTTAAATATTTACATCTCAATCTTAGATTAATACTTCACCCAATAATCTTTCTGAACATGCTCACAGTAGCAACACTTTGCTAATTCAGCTTCTGCTTAATGGATATATTACCACAGACTCAGACTTCATATACTGAGAATGTCCATTAAATTACAATAATCTATTTAAATAATATAGCTAATTTATTTAATTATTAATTTAGATGTTGAAACTACAGTCTTTGATTCTTGCACAGCCAATTTCAACACAGACATTGAGAGTTCATAGTTCACCTAGGAGGCATTTCAGACATATTAAAGAAAATGTTCTCCAAGAGAAGTAGTTTTAGAAAAAATAAAAGACTATAAGAGAGGTACTGATGTATAATGTCTAGAAGGCCAGTTTGCTCCTTTCCTGAGCATAATATTAGCTTAAAAAAAAATCCAATACAGATGAGCATTCACTTAATTTACTTAACTACTTTCTTATTATAAAGTTACTATAATGGGCTAGTGTACTAACATGATAACTACTAATTTTGACTTTCTTCTTAGACTTTTATCTTCTTTTCTTATTTTGTTCAACTGAGAAGGAGATATATGAAGAAGTTTATTATTTCAGAAAAATATGGAGGAAAGATTTTAAAGTTGAGGAAATGAAGAGGACATATTTGCAATTTTTGGGGAAAAATTATTCCGTAGTATTTTGCTTTGGGAAATTGTTTCAAGTCTGTCTAAATGTAAATCAGGAAAAACATCTTTATTTGAAGTAGCAAACCGGAGAAACAGAAGTAGATGTTCAATTTCAGATAATCTTAAAATTACATATCTTACTGGGATGTATTTTCCTATGTATAGAAGCAGGAAGCCACATGTCAACTGTACCTTTTCATTTTCTTATCTGGAATATATTTAACCCCATCCCTTAGTATCAGTTTTATTGTCTAGTTCCATTTTTATTTTAAATACCTAGCAAAACAGGACAGCAACAATTCTATCAGAAACATGTATAAGATAATTGTATATCAATAATGAAATCTGTGTCAACAGATTTGACATGTGTCATGTCTTTTGTGTGTGCTAATATGAATTTCTTAGCAGAAATTAGATTTATATCAATGCTTGATATTATCTTTTCAGTAGATGGTTATTCAGAACTTCCTTGTTCCTCTTATATTTCAGAAAGCTGCTTGGATTAACTGTGATATATATCACTTCATGCATACAACCCTGCCACGTTGTTCAAAACATTAATCTGTTTTCCATGGTTAGGTTTTAGTTTTGTACTATCCATAACTTTATTGTAGAAACTGCCTATGAGAGACATTTACTATCATTTCTAAACAAGGTGACCAAAGACAGAGATTGCAGGTATTACATATGAAAGTTCCTTGAATGAAGAGATGAAATCTGTATACTAATTTTAATAACAAACAAAAATTAATTTTTTGAAATAATTTTAATATAAATACTTCACATCAAACATTAAGAAACATTTCTGATGAAAAAAACTGGTTTTGAATATTTTGGTACTTTTACTCTTTGATGGGCTTATTTTTGCCCCCATAAATTTATCAACTACCTTCATATAAAAATTATCACTTAGCCTTATTTAAAAGCTACAACCATAAAAATTAATTCTCTTGGAAAAGTCAAGGGCTAAATCACTCTAGATAGCCAAATTTTCAACATACTGCTAATTTAGCATTTTAATTCTCCTGCTCTTGAGGGAATTTCTTTCTGAAATACATTAAACAGTTCTATGCATTCAAAAATGGATTATTCAAAATATAATTTAACATTTCTTGACAAATCAGGGGCAATTATTTTGAACCTAGACCAGACTGTACAATAATACAGCAAAGCTCTCTGGGCCTATTGAGATGTGCCGATCCAAAATGGCTCTGGAATGCTATGCATTTTATTATTTTTTTCATGTGTAATTTATTTTTCTCTTTTCCATTGTGCTAATGAATAATCTCTTTATTTATTTCCTTTTAGTTTACAGTATCTAAAAATGCTGTCTAGTAGAAACATAATTCAAAGCACATATGTAATTAAAAATTTTCTATTAGCCATGTTAAAAAAAAGGTAAATGGAGGACACTAATTTTAATATTTTATTTCATCCAATATATCTAAAATATTATCATTTCAACATGTGGCACTAGGCCTGTTTCACACGTCCAATAGCCATCTGTGGCCAGTAGCTACTGTACTGGACAGTGCGCATCTAAAACTATCATGAGCTGGAAGGTTACAAAACTTGGTAAACGCTGTCACTATGGAGGAGCAAATTCCCTCTGAGTGATGTAAGGACTCTCCTAGGTATAAGGAACTCCCGATTCAGAGCATGACTTCTGGACATTTATTTGGTAGGGGTGGAGTGATGCATGGGAGAGAGAAGAAAAGGGAAAGGGAAGTGGAAGAATAAGAGAGAAGGAGAGCAGTAAAAACAGATATAAATGAGGTTGGGAGCGGGAAAGAATCCAATAATGAAGCAGGTGAGAAGACTGGAAACTCAGAGGTGATACCTAAGAAATATTGAGCATTAATGACCAGAATAATGCAAAAATGAGGCTTTTCTTAGTAGGTAATCTAGGTCTCTCAAAGATGTATGCAATAATGATGAGAATGCATAGGTATTAAGGACTGAAGAAGCCCTGCAACATACTACAGTATCCAGAGAAAGGGACCAGTATGGTTAATGATGATTCATGGGTATAGCACAGCTTTTAATAAGGCTACCTCATTTAATAAGGCTACCTCATTCAAATGCAAATGCAAAGAAGTGACTAAGAATATGCTTAGACAGTATATCAAATACACCACTCATCACTTTTACTGAATCTTGTAGAGATGAACAACTGTATCAAAAGAAATACAGACCATTTCTAGTGACTCTGAAAGTCCTGGGCAAAAGACCAAAGGACTTGGTAAATTCATCATTTCTTCCTGCTGAATAACTTAAGAGAAACGGAAATTTGGAAAAAAAGAGCTGGCTATCTAGATAACATGGAGGAACAAAATCTGGTCTTGAGGAACCTGACCATCTTAAGATACAGAATGATGGCAGTTGATGGCAAGCATTACAAGAAGAACATAAAGAATTAGGATAAATACAGTATCCTGCTATTAGAGTAAAAACAAAAAGTCAACTGTTCAAATATATAAGTCAAGAAAGACTAAAAACTGGCTTAAGATGAGCCCAAATTCAACTACTCTGTAGCTGGTTTGACAGGAAACTCAATGAATCAATGTGACAAATTTACAAAAAAACACATGGAAACTTATGTTGTATCAGCAGAATTTTACAAAAAAAAGGTGGGCTTTCCTGGTGGCACAGTGTTTAAGAATCCACCTGCCAATGCAGGAGGCATGGGTTCAAGCCCTAGCCCGGGAAGATCCCACATGCCACAGAGCAACTAGGCCTATGCACCATAACTACTGAGACTGCACTCTAGAGCCCAAGAGCCACAACTACTGAGCCTATGGGCCGCAACTACTGAAGCCCACGCGCCTAGAGCCTGTGCTCTGCAACAAAAGAAGCCACCGCAATGAGAAGCCCGCGCACCACAACGAAGAGTAGCCCCCGTTCGCCGCAACTAGAGAAAGTCCGTACACAGCAACGAAGACCCAATGCAGCAAAAAATAAATTAAATATTTAAAAAAACTGGGTGAGGGGGCTATTTGGCTTACAGTATAAAAGACTAAGGTGGTAGAGGTGATGGTTACAGTTATACAAAGGGTCCTGTCTACTCTTGTCTGTGTTTCAGAGGAGGCTCTCCAAAAGAAAAATGCTTAGCCATATACAATGTAGTTCCAAAAAGAAGTTACTGTATTTGGCTTAATTAATGGGAGAAATATTTCTAACCATTTAAGTTATTCAACAATGGACTGATTATGGCTGAAAGTTCATAGGGAAAAGTGTATTAATGGCATGTTGGAATTAAAAAAAAAAAAAAAGACTGGGCTTCCCTGGTGGCGCAGTGGTTGAGAGTCCGCCTGCCGATGCAGGGGACACGGGTTCGTGCCCCGGTTTGGGAAGGTCCCACATGCCGCGGAGCGGCTGGGCCCGTGAGCCATGGCCGCTGAGCCTGCGCGTCCGGAGCCTGTGCTCCGCAACGGGAGAGGCCACAGCAGTGAGAGGCCCGCGTACAGAAAAAAAAAAAAAAAAGACTGAACAGACTTAAAAGGAGAAGGTAAAATGCTCTAATTGAGTCTGGATGGTATATTACTGCTGTCTTTAATCTTTTTTCTTCCTCTAACTTCATGACTTTCATCACAAAGATCGGGGTGGTTTGGGCATATGTCCACTGGGGGCACGTGACCTGGGCCTGGCTTGGGAATCACTGGTAAGTCATATCAAGGAGCATTACCATTTGTGCCAGATATTTTGAATAAATCCTGGGTCAGCTACTATCTAGCCTCGTGAGTTTGACCAAATCATTTAACCTTCCTCTGAGCTTCTTGTTTCTCATTGTAAAATGAGAAAGATAAAGCTTATCTTATGGGTTGCTCTGAGGGTCAGGGATAATATAAATAAAACACACAACAATGCTTTCCTTACAGTAGACCTCCAAGACAAGATAATGATGATGACGATGATGGTAAGAATAATGCTTTTCAAATTTTAAAGCAATTGCTTTACTAACAATTGTTTATTATTTCCCCCTGAAATCATCAGGGAGATAGGACCTCTTTTTCATTAGCATCAGTGAAAGAATTTTGATTGAAAACAACATTTAAGGGATCTGAGAGAACAGATTTCTCCATACCCCAGTAACTTTCTCTATAATGAAACAGCTTTAATATAATGAAAAGGGGGGGGCATTTTATCTCACTGTCCTAAACACTTTGCTGGGTCCTTAGAAAGCTGTAATCACAACATGAGCAGAAAGCTATAAAAACTGACGTACAACATTAATCAAGTAGTGGAAAAAATAGAAGGTTTTAAATAATTTCCAAGAAAAAGTGAAAGCTATTCAGAGAATGATAGTTAGAAAAACAACGCAGTGAACTCTCCCTTCTCTTCCATATCCCAAAGAGATAGAATCATACTGAGACTGATAGAACCTTACAAAGAGTAAATCTCATTTCCTCATTAGAGAGAAAACTTAATTCCAAAAGAAAGATGGATATTTCGGTAGTAAGCTCCTAACATACAGATATTTGATGTTCTGTAATAAACTAATTGGTAACTTACTGACTTCTAAAAGCAGGCTTCAAGTATATCCATGTGTCAATAATGATAAGCCATATTGAAAAATATGCATTTGTTACTATATTTCATACGTGTTTTGTTTTTTGTTAATTTTTAACTTTAGATTTACTTTATATTATATATAATGATTTCATAAAATACATATCAATTTTGACATATTTTTACCTATCTACCACAGAAATGTACCAACTCTGCAATGTAGCAATCCTTATGAAACGTGACTAAAGGTTAATATGCACATAGTATTTTAAAGCATGAGGTTTGAGGTAAATTAAAGATAAAACCAATCTAACATTAGTACTATGTTAAATATTGAGGATGTGCAAGTCAGTCCTGCTGATAATGACTGTTTCCAACAGGACACGGACAAGGCCACATAAAACAATGTTTTTCTACAAGGCTGTACCACTGCTATAAAAATGATGGGCAATCCTTTCTTCTGAGTTACTGCTGGTTTCTTTTATAAATTTATTTATTTATTTATTTATTTATCTATCTTTGGCTGCGTTGAGTCTTCGTTGCAGTGCCCAGGCTCTCTCCAGGTGCGGCGAGCGGGGGCCACTCCTCGCCACAGTGCGCAGGCTTCTCATTGCGGTAGCTTCTCTTGCCGCGGAGCACGGGCTCCAGGCACGCGGGCTTCAGCAGTTGTGGCACGTGGGCTCAGTAGTTGTGGCTCACGGGCTCTAGAGCGCAGGCTCAGTAGTTGTGGCGCATGGGACCAGCTGCTCTGCGGCATGTGGGATCTTCCCAGACCAGGGCTCGAACCTGTGTCCCCTGCATTTGCAGGCAGATTCTTAACCACTGCGCCACCAGGGAACCCCTACTGCTGGGTTCTTAATAATGACATCACCAACCTGAGCTCAGAATCAGTGCGGTTAGTTTATTGATTACCCATGCCTGTGTGTGTGTGTGTGAGTGTGTGTGTGTGTGTGTGTGAGCGTATGTGTGCGCGCACGTGCGCGTAGGCGTATATGCCCCCAGTGTATCAGCTAAACACTAAATAAAGCACGGAAATCTATGATTTGTGGATTGGAGCTATACATTTCCTTTTCCTTTTTTCTTGCTTCTTTAGCAGCAAGATATTAATTAGTATCTTAGAAAAATTAAAGAAAGGGCACATTTGAAACTCAAATCAGCAACTACCTATTACCATCTTCAGGAGAAGGTTCCAAGGTTATACATGCTCTAACTTTAAAAAACAACTAGCAAACCAGTGTGTGCACACAGGCAAACTCACTTTTACCCTCATTCTAGACAGTAACTTACTGTGTTCAAGTTCTGAATAATGATTCTGATTCTGAATAATGATTCTTGATGCCTCCTGATGGATTCAGAAGAAAGTGCTATCAATTCGGTAGAATGATACTGTTCTTGCTGAGAACAAGCTAGAGAAGAATTGTATTTTTTTTTTCCTTTTGCTTAGTTTGCTTATTGCATTTATTTCCTGCCATGCTTACAGATGACCCAGAAGTAACTGGGGAGTGAAACTGAATAAGATCATTTGGTTTTAGTCTAGGCCATATTCTTTTGACACTACTGATCAAAAGTACAGAAAAACAAAATATTCTAAATGGAAAAATACATAAAAATGTTAGATAGAAAATACTAAGTCTCAGAAGTGGACAGAGAACAACCCAGGTGCAGTAAATGCTGAGTTCTTGGCTTTAGTAATTCCTGCAGAGAATCAACTGCACCTTCCTCTGTGCTCCATAACACTTTATATATTGTATGGAAAATAATTTGTGGGTCTGTCTTCCTTCCCTAACTTGAGCCCCTTGAAGTCAGGGACCATATTTTACACTCTTTCTCATAACTCCGTAAGTGCTCAATGTATTTTAAAAAAGAGGAACACCTAACCCACGTTCCCATCCCTGGAGATGCCTATGTTTCCTAAAAGGAATGTGTTATCCAGAGGAAGCTCCACTGCAACAGAGGAGTCTACTGTATCTAAGTTTAGAACTAAAAATGAAAGTATTATGAGGTTACATAGGAAACCCCTGAAAAAAACCAATAGAACAGGATTAGGATACAGATTTAGAAAATTGCATTATAAATAAATCAGAATGAGCAAACACAAAATCTGATGTGGCGACATGAAATTGTTGAATGAAAATGTTGTGCTTTTAATTCAGCCCAAAAAAATTATTATAAGCATATACATATAACAGTACTTTCCAGTAAAAGTTTGGCTGGCTATTACTTTTTAGCTTTTTTTCGAACATATCTTTTATTCCTGAAAGCAAGGCAAATAGTTTTGAGGAGAGAGCTATTTGAATTAGTATAAGAAAATAAATAAATAGCAATAGTAAACTAATCAAGCATTTAGTCATTTATGTTATGCAAAGAACTTACTTTTCTCTCTCTAGGAGAATACTGGGCTTATGAATGGTAGGCCTTTATAAGGCTGAATAAAACTCCATTTTATGAATATACCATATTTCGTTTATCCACTCATTTCTTGATGGACACTTGAGTTGCCCCCACCTTTTGGCTATAATAATGCTACTATGAACATGAGTGTACAAATATTCCTTTGAGTCTCTGCTTCAGTTCTTTTGAATACATACCCAGAAGTTGAACTGTTGAATCATAGTCATTCTATTTTTATTTTTGAGGAAACTCCGTACTGTTTTTCACAGTCACTGCATCATTTACTTCCCCACCAATAGTGCACAAGGGTTCCAATTTCTCCACATTCTCGTTAATATTTATTTTTTCTCTTTCATTTTTTAAAAAATAGTAGCTATCCTAATGGGTGTGAAGTGGTATTACCGTAAATTTCTTTTATGTTTCTTTTCAAGACTATGTCTAATGCAAACATTTTTTAATAAAAACCGACTTCCCAAGATTCTGTAAATGACTTAAAAATATGGTAAAAAGCAAACCTATCGAAATTTCTCATATTAAGTTATGCTTAATAAAGCTGATTTTGGTTTTTACTTGACCTGTGTTTTCATTTCACTGACTTAAAATTTATATAAAAATAAATTTGATAAAATATTCATTTTTTACTATTATGGGAGTATAGTATAATCAGCTGCTTTATGACAATAGGGTATAAAGAAGTATAGTAATTGTGTACTTCTAGCAGGCTGCTAGTGATAGTAGTCCTCCAAAAGAGGTAAAAACAATACATTTTATGTATTTTGATTTGAGTTTACATACATTTTTATGAGACACTAAAGTATGTACATTTATTTAGTCATATTTTCTTTACAGTTATAAACCAAGGTTTATATATGCTAGAAAGAGATAGCATGTTTTTACTAAAGGTACCATTATACATTTTAAATAGAGTTTAAAATATCTCCAGAAATGACCTGATGAGAAATTAGAGCTAAAAAAATGAAAGAAAAAAATGGTATTCAATATTCTAAACTAAAATAAACTGAGTCTTATTTCAAGGACAACATTAAAAAACTTTTTTATACATAAAGGGAACAAACAGTCTGACAAATTACAGCTATGATAGTTCATGACTAGTGGTGTTTATGAAAGATGACATTATTCTGACCCACCCACCACCATCTCAAATTATTTGTCCCCAGCCCAAATAGCATACAGACACAAATGAACCTTAAGTAATGTTTGTAGAAATCTTGGTGTGACAAAAGTAGATAATTACTTCAAATAATTTAACATTTCTAATTTGTGATTATGTAATAATACATCCATTTTGGAGAAAGCTATAGTTAAGGGTAACTAGCACCATTCAAATACTGAAAGTGATTCTTCCCACATAAGCTCTCATTCTGTGCTAGCAAAAAATACTATGTATTCATTTTGAGTAAATGTGGCTTAATTGATAGAACCAGCCATTTGTATAAAGGCTTCTGCAAACAATTACCCAAGAATCGTGACAAGGACTACCTAAGAGTGAGTTAGTATAAAATTTCAGTAAGTTATTTTCAGCTTCTTGACAGCCTAATGTTTTCTCATCTTGATAATCTTAGAAGACTTAAGGCAAACATTTCTATATGCAGTTTGTAAAGAAATATCTGTAGCCATTTGGAAGTGTTAAAAATTTTAAATCCCGGCGGCCCACTGATTTGCCTTGGAATATAAGAAGACTTGGCAAGGTTATTTGTTGAAGAGTGAAACTAAGAAACACTTTAAGATTCATTCTCTAAGATTCATTCTCTTTGTGTGAGATGAAGACCTATAGTTTTCATGACATAGACTGAACTGAGAAACTTTCACATCTTACTGAAAATGACTTGTGGAGATAGATATATCCTGGGGCAGATGTTGGAACTAACAGTAATTCCAGAAGTTCTTTTAGGAAAGGCACATACTATATCATCATAACTGGCCATCAGGTGGTTCTGTGTAAATCATTATGACTGAGTTACAAAGTAAATGTCTCTCTCAGTCTCTCCCTGTCTCTTTTTCTCTGACACACACACACATACACACAAATGCATTCTCGGTAAGAGTTTATTTTATAAATTCTGTAGCACTAGAGTTCTTGTGAATAAGTTCCAAAAATTTAGCCCTTGTCAAGATATTAGGCAAAGGTAACCAGAATTCCATACCCTACACAAAGTTAACAAATTTTCAAGCATTTTCTTTTTCCTTCAGTTGAAACATGGTAAAAAATGAGTATAATCTATAAAGGAAAGAGGTTTATAAATAAATCAGACTCACTGTTATTAACACGTGAAAACATAACAATGGCTCAGTTTGAAATTTCCTAGAGCGCAGAGACAGTGTCTTATTTATCCTTATATACTTAACAGCTATCAAAATGTCTTAACATGTAAGTACTAACAAACACGCTGAATTGAATATATATACACAAAAAGTTAAAGCATTCGACTTTTAAGTGTTAGGGGAATAATTTGTACCTTAAGAAGTATCTTTAAGGAAAGTGTCGATGCCCTCCAGCCAAAGACCACTAGGAACACAGCTATCGTTGAACAAGCTGGGACGTTACTTGTTACAGTGAGGGAGAGAACACAGGCCATGGGGAACGTAGGCACCTCGGTAAGAGTATGTTAGAATCCATTATAGCTTTTGAGCTAGTTAAGAGATTTCAGGGGAGGATATAAGGAAGCAAAGGTTTGTTCTAGATTGTATTAGAAAATGGGGGCAATTCTACGGCTGGGTAAAAAAGCCACTGTCACTCATATTAGCCAGTTGAAGAAGATGTTTGCTATGTTGTGAGTTCACAATGACCTTGTTTTTGTCTGCGGCCTAGATGTGTCACAACAGTTCCCATTTATAAGGTGCTATTTTCTTTCTCAAAAAGAACATTTAATTGATAATGAAAAAATTATTTCTACTGATTATCTGAGCAAAAATTTACAAGTGAAAAAAATAATAAACTTGTCTTTGGGAACTCTTACTGTGCCAAATTTAATTGCCTATCATTGCCATCCATAAAACCAATAGATTATTGAATGTAATGGCGGCAGTGATTTAGTTCCTTTCCAATATTATAGTCTAACTAAAAATGTTCAAGGGGTGAACGATTCTCCAATAAATAATTCAAATATATAGCCAGGTATTTAAGGATAAACCTAACCTTGGCAAGATCAAGATGTAGGAATACCAAAATTACCAGAGAGATATTTTGGTGTATTCCCTGCATAAGTACTCTTCAGCTAAAGAATTCAGATGTAGTAGGAAAGATTTACAGAGGTCTACAGTGCTTTTCTGCAATTATCCTTTGTTGAATACATAAAGAGCACATCTCCCACTGCTCTTGATCTTTCCTAATTGTGTTGGGACATCAAGCTTTATAGAGTTTACTGGAAGACATATGTGTAAATGAGTGTCTTAAGGAAAATGAATGAAAAATTCTAAGTATAGGGACTGCAATTACTCAAAGAAGTCCTTCTGCTTGTGCACCTTCTTCAGTTCAAGCCCTTAAGCAGTAGACTCATAACACAAAGCAAAATTCCCTAATTATGACACTAAGAACTCACCATAGTTTCTGAGGAATAGCCTCAGTGGTTAATTAAGCTCACTTAATTAAATCAGGTAAATACAAAAGTTATTGAACTTCATTAAACACATAAAACATAATAAATACATGTTATCCTACATCATTAAAAGATATAAGGTCTTTCATTGAAAAATACTTAGTAAAACCCAGATAGCCAAACAAGTAAGGAATTAGTGAACAAGATTATACAGTAGAATGAAAAAAAAATCTACTATGTAATAAATACATTGTAAAGTGATCATATATACTTTCATCATTTCAATTGAAAAAATACATTTCATTTCTTTTAGCCCACAGAGAAATGATTGGTCAAAATCAAAAGAAAGCTGCTCTCACATCCTACCAATAAAAACTTTTCATAAGCTGTTCTTCTTATGTTTAAACAACTTACAGTTTGTAAATGTGGGTTACTTGAAAGCTTAACTGATTTTCAGACCAATTAAAGATAGGTCTATTTTAAAAAATAGACTAGTGTTCCTGAATTTTAACCTTGAAGAATCTATAAAGTAGCATTCTGATTTGCTTTAAATAACAACATTGAGAACATTTACACGATTGACTTTACTCACTTTATTCTCTACGAGTAAAATTTTCAGGACATAGCTACCTCATTTCCATCCTTTAATAGGTTTATAGAAAGTTTGCAATCATTCATTCCTTTACATGTTCTTTAGCTCTGTGATCTGGGCACCAATTTTACAATGTATGTACATTCACTTCCTATTTTTTCTATTCCAAAAAATATGCCATTCTCCTTTCTGCTCTTATAGCTTCTAACACATTTAAAAGACCTTTCTACTTCACATTTTCAAATACTTCTTAGGAAAGACTATCTTTACTTTCATTCTTTGGTCAAATCATTTTTAAAAAGAGCATCTCAACTTTTGTTAACCATTTTTCTCTGAAAAGCATCACATAAGGACCTAAAGAAAAAAAGTATGTTGAATAATGTCTGCCATTTTCTTTTCTTTCAGAAACAAAATATATAAACTATCATTCAGTAACATTATTCTTTTGTTCTTAAAAAAAAAGTAATCATGTAAAATGTATGTGTGTGTCTGTATGATCACGGCTATTTTCTTCTCCAGGAGATTAGATCTTTAGGTCCAAAACCCGCAATAATTCAAAGTACTACCCACAACATTTAAGCATGATATTTGGCCCAAAGTGTACTTTAAGTAATGGAGACAGTAAGTAACATTGACACTGAGAGCCATGATTAAGGTAAACGTAGGGAAATATAAAAGGATCCAAGAACTTTCTATGAAGTCCTAGTCCTTTAAGTGTCAAATGTTCTCTGGTTAAGAATTAAAATATCAAGAAGAGTATGTATAAAAATATACCCTTAAGAGAAAGAAATGAGTAAAATCACAAACTTCTGGTATGATGGTACTAAGCATAAAGCATTTAAATATTGCTTCCATTCTTAATCGAATTTCTTTTCCTTCTACATTCTTGGCTAGCCTTTTCTTCTATAAACCATCATTAATATTACCATTTGGTAGGTTTTTCTTTCTGTTTTACAAAGAGTATAGGCAAGCAGTTATTTTTCCTTATTAAGTTTTAAAAATGAAAGAAGACTTATTTTGCAAACAAGTTCACAAAATCGGTCGCTCTTCTGGAGAATAGGATACTCTCCCATGTCTGTTATTGCCACTGGCATTCTAATAACTTCTTAAAAACAAGAGTCATTTTTATGTCTTGTCATAAGCAATATATCATTCATTTTGCATTCATTTCAGTGCAATGGAGGATAATAGAATAATGGGAAAACAACATATGGGAAGATTAGAACATCAATAGAGAAAAAAAGATTCTTCTTCACTCACCTGGGCCCTATTTCTAAACACTGAAGCTAAATACATATAACTAGAATTATAAGGAGCAATGAATTTTTCCCCACAAAGAAAAAAACATGAGGGAAAGGACATAAATAAAAACTCATACACAGAATGTTACCCACCTCAGAAAGAAAAGAGATACAAACTGGAGGTGACGAGTTCTGATAATCCACAAATCAAAGGACAGCCTATTTGTAAAGCATTCCTTATCTAGTACTGTCTAATTAATCTCCTAATAACTACTTCTTTTAAAAGAAATTCCCACCTATAAAAAACAGTACTCATTATTATTTCTGATTATATTTCCCCCTTTCATTCAGAAACACTTGAGCACATAATTCACTGTATTTCTCTCCATGCCCTGTCAGGCTATCAATTCAGATGACTTTCAATGTCCACATCAAAAGAAATCTAGCAATTCTAAAACTGTCAGAGGCTGATTATCAAACACATAATTTTAAGATACTCTAAGTTATTGACATTCTAAGTAAACCTGACCCTTTCCCTGAGAAAAGAAAATACTGTTCACCCACCTATCACAGTCAGAAGCACAAGAAGGCTAATCTGATTAAAAAGCTTCCTAGGAAATAGTTAGTACCCACCTTGTGCCCACTAAGGTCATGTATCCTCAAAGAACCAGAGTGAATATACTCTCACCCAAACAGGAACATTGAGTCTATTGTGGTCTTGCGGGGGCGGGGGCGAGGGCGGAGGAGAAAGACGAAAGGGTACGGATATTTGTTTCAAAACAATCTCAACAAATTTAATGCCCAAGAGTTTCCTTCAGAACAAGACAGAAAACAAGGAAAGTTAACAATTCTAACAATGCCCATAAGATGGTGTTCTGATCTAAAACAAGGAAACTTCATCCACAGAAAAGAAACAAGCATTTAATTTTGATGCAGTAATAAACAGAAAAGGACACCAATGTAGCTAGAAGTAAAATGTAAAGAGGGGACTTCCCTGGTGGTCCAGTGGTTAAGAATCCACCTTCCAATACAGGGGGCGCGGGTTCGATCCCCGGTTGGGTAACTAAGATCCCACATGCCGCGCAGTGCAGCCAAAAGATTTAAGAAAAAAAAAAAAAAAAAGTAAAATGTAAAGAAAAAAAAAGATTGAGCTTTTCCTAAACATTAGTAATTCAAAAAATGAGACTATATGAGGATGAAAAGTAGAAAAAAATAGTACAGGGTGACCGTATAATTTATTAACCAAACTGTCACATTTTTTTTTGCCCAGAGTGATAATTTTTAAAATCTTTTCATTTGAAATAATTTCCAACACAGAGAAAAACTGCAAAATAGGTACAGAGAATTCCTATATACTCTTTGCCCAGACTTACCAATTTTTAATATT
Source organism: Neophocaena asiaeorientalis asiaeorientalis (assembly GCF_003031525.2). Taxonomy (NCBI): domain Eukaryota; kingdom Metazoa; phylum Chordata; class Mammalia; order Artiodactyla; family Phocoenidae; genus Neophocaena; species Neophocaena asiaeorientalis. The sequence continues at coordinate 12,334,997 of NW_020175192.1, forward strand.
TTGTCCATGTTCTTTATATCCTCTCTCTCTTTCCCCTCTATATCTCTACGTATGTATGTAGAAGCAATAAATAATTTTCTAAACCATTTCAGAAGGTTGCAATACATCATGTCTCTTTGCCTTTTATTACTTCAGTGTTTATTTCCTAGAAACGCGGTATTTTCTTACGCAAGCACTGTATAGTAAGTAAATTCAGGAAATTTAACATTAGTACAATACTTTTATCTAATAGAGTGTACATATTCCAATTTTGTTATTGTTCCAATAATATCCTTTATAGCATTTTCCCCCTCCAGTCCAGGATCATGTATTTTGCATTTAGTTGTCATGTCTCTTTAATCTCTTTTAATTTGAAATAATTCCTGAGCCTTTGTCTTTCATGACACTGACATTTTTGAAAAATACAGGCCAATTATTTTGTAGAATGCACCTAAATTTGTGTTTGTCTAATGTCTCCCGGTGAGATTTAGTTATGCATCCCTGGCTAGAATACAACATGAGAGATGTTGTGTCCTTCTCAGGTATTACATCTGACAGCATGCAAGGTTTATCTGACTCTCACTGATTATATTAATTTTGCTTCCCCAGTAAAGGTATTATCAGATTTCTCCACTGTACAGTTACTGTTTTCCCCAAGTAATAATCCATCTATCGACAGCCACACTCAGAACCACGCAAACATCCTGCTCCTCATCGGATCTGGTCCTTGAGATTTAGCATCCACTAAGGATTCTTGTCTTAGCCAGTCTACTGTGATGGTTGCAAATGGTGATTTTCCAATTTCAACAGTTCCTCCACATTTATCAATGCGCATTCTAACAGTGAGAAAGAACGCTCCCCACTCACTCATTTATTATCACTGTATGAACATATCTATTCCTGTTTTATCTAATGGGTTATAATCCATTACTCTCATTATTTATTTTGATGGTCAAACTGTCCTAGATTTGCTCAGTGGGAGCCCCTTCAAGATGTCCTTCTGACAAGCCCCTATGTCCTTTAGAAATGCCCCCGTTATTTTTTTGAGCACTTCCTTACTTTCTAGCATAATAAGATATTCCAGGCTCATCTAATACCTTCCCCAATCTAGTCCTGAGATCAGTTATTTTTTTTTCAAATAACTCTTAACTCATTTACTCCCAACACATTTACTCAATCTTACAATACACCTAAAACAGGTTCAGAATTACTATACCATATTATTGCAAAACAACTTAATAGAAGGAAGTGAGGGTTTGTTTGAAATTGCCCTTTTTACCCCATTCTAGACTGAAGGTATAAAGTCAAAGAACTGTGCTCAAAAGTTACTTAGACTAGTTCTTCTTTATTTCCTTTAGTGTGGTTATTTATTTGAAATGCAGGTGGTTCAATAGTTTCTGTTTGCTCAATGCTTTAGAATGCAATTTTGAGGCAAAAAATGAGAGTTGAATTTGCATTAAACAGTATAAACTGTAAAAATTTCATTGTTATTTTAGTATGAAATCTGTCATCTTTCTACTTACCAAAGGTCTAATTACAAGTTTCAACTATTAATATCATTAAGTTCTCTCAGGATATAAACAATAATAACACATAAAACTGTCACTAATGATCTACTCAAAGCCTTTTCAAAGATTTTAATGTAGAATTTGATTACTTTTGAACATACAAGCCAATGCTGATCTCCCCTTTTCCATAAGATTTATAAAATGAGTCAACCTTTGAAGCATGCATCATTGCCATTTCAGATGCCCTTTTATAATAACTACATCTGCATTCTACAGTTAGATTCATGTTGAAAATTCTTAAAAACTTGTCACCTTTTTCTTAAAAAAAAAAAAAAAAACACACACACAACCAACACTGCTAGATTTTGTTTTAGTACTATTTTGGAAAAGTCTTTTGAAACTGAAGAAGTAAGATGAAAAATCAAAAACAGAAAAAGGAAAAAAATTAAATAAGAACAGGCTTACCAATATAAAACTTAAAATTTTGTAGGTTGGAATGAATGAGATATTTTAAAGCAGAAGACAGATTTATCTTTTAATTTATTTATCCATAAAATATGGCTTTACCATAAAATAATTACCAATGGCTTCTTTCTCATCAGTCTATTTTATGACCCCTAAGCAAATAAGTGAAAATACACCCTCCAAGATCATATCACACTGGAGCAGGAGTGTCCTCAGTCTTGGATGGTTCTCAATCTTTTGTCTACCCTAAAACACCCTAAAATGGCTCTTGACTGTGACAATGTCATGGCTGGGGGTGGGGACAGAGGTCAGCCGTGGAATATCCCTTTTGACACCCTTCAGAAGCACAAGAGGATTCTTGCTATATAAAAATTATAGGTGTTTAATAATGTTATGGAAACTGCTTTATGAACTAGCTAAGTGTTAAAATGAAACATCTGAAATCAACATATTGATAGACAGGAGGTTTCTAATACTCAGCAAAAACATCTAACACAATAATAGCCTCATAAGAATCAAAAGAATCAAAAGCCATTTTCGTTAAAAGATCAAATTAATAATGGCCTCATATAACTGTATGGAAATTTAGAAAAGCTCATGAGTATGTATATACTGCTTCATGGAGGAGAAAAATAATAGTATTACGGTATCCTGGAAGGCACAAGGAGACTATTTCAAAAAGGAAATTATACTGAATGCTGCTGAGAGGCTGCACAAGGAAGTGACCACTGTGTGTGTGGGAGGAATATACATAGATGATGGAGTTTACTGATAAACTTGGGGAGAAAAAAGAAAATATTTCAGTACAGTGGTTAGGAACAAAAAGTGGACCAGGTAAGTTTAGTTTAGAATAAGAAGTAAGAAAACAGACAGAACCCACGAGCAAACTCTTTATGCTCTGCAGGGAAAGCAGAAAAATGGGTGCCTAGAGAGTGATGCGGCGATCAAGAGAAAACAATTTTGTTTTTACTTTATTTTTTAAAGTGGGAGCTATTAGAATCTGCCTATATGCAAATGGATATAAGCCAATAGGGAGAACATAATTGCAGGTCCTTGAGTAAGTGAGATGGGATAGGATCCAGAGCAAAATCAGAAGAGGGCTGACCTTAGCCAGAAGCAGCATGCTTCTTTCATTGTAGTAAGAAGGAATGCAGAGTATCTGAGTACAGATGTAGCTAGGCTGGTGGAACTGGTCATAGCACTAACTTCTTATTTGATGGCATCTATTTTTTCAATGAAATATAAGAAGCTCTTTCTAAACATACTCACAAATATTTGAACTATCAGCTAGTCTATTTCAAATATCCTAAATAAATTTAAAAGTTAAGTACACGTATACTGTTATTATGCTAGATCTGTGCTTTTCATGTATTTTGGACCCACCCCTTTTTCTTCCTCTACTTCTTTCTCCTTCATTCTACTTTCGCTTCATTCTCAGGCCTGAATTACTACAATTTGCTCCAGGGCAGTTTCCTTACTTCCCATCTTTCCTTATATTAATATATTTAATGAATGTATGTCTAATTCATTTTCCTGAATTAGAAACACAACAAACATCTTCTGTTCCACCAAACAGAATAACTATGCCCTCTTTTCTTCATCAAGCTAAATTAGACATGTGAAGACTTGGGGATGGGCAGTGGGAGAGGAGGGAGACAAGGGAATCAACACCTCTTAGAGGAGCAGAATTCTACCACACCCTCCTAATCATACTGATGCAGATCTATGGCTCATCTGGTCTTAATAACCTACCGCTAAAGGAAATTCCTCATGGAATTTGGGAAACTGGGAAACTGCGGCTTCAAAACGCAAAGTAACTTTCCAGTCTACACAACTGGTAGGCAGCAGAAGTGACATTCCAATGCAGATATTCTTGATTCCAAAAATTCGTGTAACTGTGCTATATAGCCAGTGTTGCAGTCTTGCAGTACGGCCACGAACCTGCTGCTAGTGATAGCTTTTCCTCCGTAAAGTGGGGAAAGGGTTAGGAAGAGCACAGTGCCTCCTAGGTCACCACCATCCTAGTCCAAAGCTTTGAGAAACTGCTCCCTAAGCAAATATGTATACACAGCTCATTCGCTTCTTCCTACCAGTTAGCACATGTTCCTCATTGATATCTGCTTAAACAGCACGTTGGAAGGTAGGAAAATGTAGGTGTAAGGCAAGTTCTGCTAGAAAACACCAGGCACAAAAGTGGGTGTCTGTTCAAAGAAGGTTTTTGTTTTAGGTCAACCTATATTTTTTTGCACCATCACACCCTGCTCCAGTTTCCTCAGCCTTATGAATGAGTAAGGTAAAGCAGGGACACTGACAAAGCTGGAGTACAGCAGGAAAAGATGGTATTCTGCAAAAATTCCATCAGTAAACTCTCCAACACTAAGTTAGTTACTTTAATTACAAAGCCTCTTTAATCCTAAATAATTACCAATTACTCCCTTTACTCCACTATTCAGGGACACCTCATTTTTTAAATAATAAAGCCTCATGCCATGTGTTTCAATGACTTTTTAAATTTTCAGAAAAATAATTCTCCTACATTAGATAAACTAGGAAAATACTGGCTACTGGGCTATTCCAACCTTAGGGCTGAGCCAGAGTAAATGGAAATAATGAACAGCACAGAAAGAAGATCATGAAGGAGGGGACTATGGGCTTATCTACCAGTTACCAACTGATAAAGCAGCAAGCTGTTGATAACTTTTACTTTTAGTCACAATTATTTCAGCTGTAAATGCTAAAATCATAATTTTGCTTTTTATTCACCTATAAAAAGCTAATGCATTAAACAATTAAGTTCTCTGCAGTACTATGTGAATAGTACTGAGAGTCCAATCATACCCCTCATAACTCACAGTTGCTTAAATATAGGTTTCTGATCAGCAGGTAGATTTAGAGAAATAAGCATGCCACCGAAACGCCTATTGTTCATGTAGTTACACTCAATGCTTAAATCCTCAGAGTATACATATGAGAAATGACTGATTCCAAATAGTAATAACTGATCAAAAGTAGTTTCAAGACTACTTCTAGGAAAATGGAGTAGATGTACTTTTCTGTACTCTTCCCACTAAGTACACCTAAAAAAACCTAGACATCATATGTAAAATATATATAAGAAGACTCTCAATGGTGGACAGAAGAAGGCAGACCAGTTAAGGACCTTGGTACCCAAGGAATGACTCATGGTGGTGAGTTCTCAAGTCCTTTTTGCCCCATATATACAGACTTAAGAGCTGAAGAAGCTGACAACTCAGAAAATGCCAACAGGTGCAGACAAACAAAAGCCTGTTCTCTCAAGCCAAAGGGCCAGGAAAGGGAAAGTCTGACATGACAGAAAACCTTTAGACAATAACTGCCTCTTCCAGTCAAATACTACAAAAAACAAAAACAACCCAGAAAAACAAAAACAAAAAAACTGTGGCTCTACCCCTACTCATGAAGCAAAGGCCTGTGATGAGTCTAAATTTGCAAGCTCACTAGGAAACAAGTCTTTATCTCTGCCAGGTAACAATTAGCCCCTCCTCACCACAGTGTTGGTGGAGACCACAGACTGCCACAAACTTTCACTACAGCCCAATGGTAACGAAGTCACCCCTCTTCTCCTCCTGTGATGTCAGTCAAGGCCATGTGGGGAAAAGATCAGCAAGGATAGAGAAGAACTCAATAACACCATCAACGAACAGGATGGAAGAGACATTTATAGAACGCTCCATCCAATAACAGCCAAAACACATTCTTTTTACATGCCCATTTAACATATACCAACATAGACCACATTCTGGGCCATAAAACAAAAATTTTTTAATGAAAAGAACTGAAAACATAACAAGTGTTGTCTAACCACAATCAAATCAAACTAGAAGGTATATCAAAAAGGTAATAGAAAAACCTCCAAACACTTAGATTCTAAACAACATACATCTACTAAATATTTAACCATGGGTTAAAGAGAAAGTATTTAACCATGGGTTAAAGAGAAAGTCTCGAGAATTAGAAAAGAATATATTGAACTGAATGAAAATAAAAATAGAATGTATCAAAATTTGTGGAATACAGCCAAAGTCGTACTTAGAGGGAAATTTATAGCACTGAATGCATATATCAGAAAAGAGGAAAAGTCTCAAATCAATTTTCTAAACTACCACTCCAAGAAAAAGAGTGAAATAAGCCCAAAGTAAGCAGAAGGAAATAATAAACATAAGAACAGAAATCAACATTACTGAAAAAAAAAAAATCAATAAAACAATGACTTAGTTCTTTGAAAAGGGTCAATAAAACTGACAAACTTCTAGGAAACACTAGTAACACAGAAGAGAAAACACAAATTACCAGTTATCAGGAATGCAACAGAGGCTATCACTACAGATTCTGCAGACATTAAAAGGTATCTAACAAAAGAAAACTACAAACAACTCTACACACAGAAATCTGACAGCTTAGATGAAATTCCTTGAAAGACATAAGCTACCAAAACTCACACAAGGAAAAAATATATAACCTAATTAGCCCTGTACCTATTAGAGATACTGAATGAATAATAATCTTCCAAAAAATAAAGTACCAGGCCCAGATGGTTTCACTGGTAAATTCTACCAAACATTTATAAAAGAAATAATTTCTTCTAGAAAACAATCTCATCCGGAAAATAAAAGCAGATGGGACACTTCCTAATTCATTCTATGAAGCCAGCATTACCTTAATACCAAAATAAAGACATTACAAGTAGGGAAAACTACAGAATGGGTATTTCTGGTGATGGAAATGTTTTGTACCTTGAGTGCATCAATGTCAATATTCTGGTTGTGATACCATACTACAGTTTTGCAAGATGTTACCACTAAGGAAAAATAATAAAGAGGGTACTGGGAACCTCCCTGTATTATTTCTTACAACTGCATGTGAACCTACAATTATGTCAAAATGAAAGTTTAATGAAAATTTCATTAACCCTTACAATACTAAAGCATTAATGAATTCTAATGTCACACGTTCTATTTAAGAAAGCAAATGTTAACAGTAATTATTATAAGAAAATTTTAAAGAACCATTTAAAACAGTAATTTGGCTGTAGTTGAAGCTCTAATATAAATTGCAATGAAAATGCTATAAGGTTGCTACAGTTTACTAGGGAAAATGACAGTTGTTCTCAGAGTACACACTAACAAGATATTATGCTTCACAAATATGTCATTTTTGATGAGTTAAATGATCATGCTGGTTTTAATGATCATTAAAGTAGGCCTGCTGGCTTTAATTACACAAAAGGTTGATGGGAAGAGGGTGAAATACTAGAATTCTGGGTTATCTAAACAGAAAATTTCTATTCTCTCCCATTCCATATATTTATGTCTAACTATCTTATCTGTAACTCATTTAAGGCGTACACACTTAAAACTATTTGAGCTGCCTCTTATTCATTATGAATTGAATAGTTCAAACATTTTGATTATTATATCTTTCCTTATAGCTTCTGATAAATGCAATATTTATAAATGGAATGGAATATTTATAAGTGGAATACTTCTTGCCATATCAATAAACAAAGGATGTCACAGTCATCAAGGATTGCAACCCTCCAACATGAGCCGGTGAGCCCTGAGGAAACTCAGAGCTGAAAAGAATACCTGCCATCTAGCAGCCATCAGACTGCAGCCACTCCCTGCAGTGAGCCCTGAGAAAACTCGGTTTGTGAAAATACAGGATACTGGCCCCAGAAAGCTGAGGTGCATATCAAAGGAATGACTTCAGTGAGCCCAGACTCTTGCATCTTCCCATACATAGAAAAGCGCTAAATTCCTTAACTTGAGATATCTGGTTTTCTTTAATTGAAGATAATCTTTTGACTACCCGTCCTTTTGTTGCAAAACTCTTATATATCCTGGCTCCGCCCCTCATTTCCTTGGAGCAGTTTCTCAGAGTCATCTGAGAGCTATCTCTCAGAGTTATCTCCCAGGCTGTAGTCCTCATTTTGCCCCAAATAAAAATTAACTCATAACTCTCACATTATGCATTTTTTAAGTCAACACGACACTTCTAAATACTGTTTTCTCAATATTTCAAATGAATGTTTTTCAAGCCTGCTGCCTAGAGAGCAAAGACTTAAGAACATAATTTATAAAGTTGGATAAATCAATTTATTATCCAAGTAAGTCATTTTCTTATAATAATACAATGATAAATCTTGCAGGTAATATTAATCAGGTAAATTTTCTTCTTTTTGAAACGAACAATCTTTAAGCTAAGAAAGTAGAGAAACATTATATTAATGGATTGAATTTAAGCCCTGAATTTATGGGTCAGCCCAATTTTTCAAACGTGTTTTATACCACATCCTTCTAAATGAATGAGTGGGTTAAAAAATCTGATTCTGCATATATAAGAATACTGAACTCTAGAGCCAAACTGCTTGAGTTCAGATCCCAAAAATTTCCCTTAAGGACTGTGAACTTGTAAAAGTAACCTAACTTCTGGTGTAAAAAAAGGTACAGTGATAGTATCTATCTCCTAGTGTTATGAGGATTCAATGCCCTTAGAACAGGTCTTGGCTTACAGAAGCATTCAGGAGTTGTCAGCTGCTATTATTATTACTGTATTTTACATAAAGCTAACTTCTAAAAAAAAACTTTGCCTTGCTGCAAGTAACCTAAAAGACAATTCAATAAAAACTACTAAATGAATTGAACAGGTGCTAAAAAGAAGAAATGAACTAGCTTCAGGTTAACCTTTGACCTGTTTGTTCAAGATGCAAATAACATTTTAAAATTTAAATCATGGTGACCTATGTCAGATATGGTCATTTTAAAAAGGTACTACTTTTATATTCCTCTCCTAAGTCCTTTTCATATTTTTAAGGTTTCAAAAAAGTATTTCAATCACTTTTAATAACGAACTCTTAATTTTCCTGCTCATGTCCAAAATTATAGACAGATAAAACCATTAATAAAATTTTCTTAACAATTAGTTAAGGGATTAACATTTTCAACACATCTTTAAAATGACTGTTCACACTGTTTTATTTCAATGACAATTTTTAACTTTCTTGCTCTAATACTAAAGGGAATGTTTTTTTAAATCAGGAATTCATGTTAAACAATAATTTTCACCTAATAAAACTGAAGTGGATAAACATAGCTTTTCTTTAAAAGTAAGGGATTTCCTTTCATGGTTTGTTTTCTAGGAGGTACACTGTACTATCAGACTTCCTAATAACTGATAAAAATAATTACTTAAGTTCAAATTAAGGACGTGAGAAATCTGTCTTCAGTCATGGAGGCTGATAGTAAAAATGTACTACACATGAAAGGCAATATGCTCCACTCTAGTACAGCTGATGTGCAAAACAGCCCATTAACAGAACAATAACCAAAAGAAGAGTAAAAATTAGGCCTTGGTTTGAAGTCTGATGTGACATCTGGAAGTCTGATGTGACAGCTGCAGGAAGTTTGATCTTTCCAGAATTGGAATATTTTCAAGCAAAGGAACTAACCAAGAAATCTGTTGAAAAAAGGCTCAATAGATACCTTACCCATCACACCAATTAAAAAAAAAGAAAAACTTTAATGCACTGTGTTTTAAGAGGTATACATGACTATAAGCAATTCAAAACCATTTTTAAGAAGCAGAAAATTTACTAGAGCTAATCAATGAATTTGGTAAAGTAGCAGGATACAAAATTAATGCACAGAAATCTCTGGCATTCCTATATACTAATGATGAAAAATCTGAAAGTGAAATCAAGAAAACAATATGGCATGAGAGTGAAACAATTAATAGCTATTGAGTACTTGTAGGACCTGGAAAATATGCTGCCCTCAGTGACCAGTAATCAGAGCCTAGATGTCCTTATTTATTCAATTGTTTCATGGACTCATCCAAGTTCTGGGCACAAGGAAGCGAGCAAGAGAGACAAAAGCCCAAATCCTTGTGAAGCTTGCATTCTATTGGGGCAAAAAATTAACAACAACAAACTAATGCAATTTCATATATCCATAAAGAAAATAAGTAATAAATCCATAAGGAAAATGAAGTAAGCTAATTGGATTGAGAACAAGAAGGCTTCTCTGAGGAGTGAACATTTGAGTGGAGATTTGACTGATGACCCATGTGAAGTTCTGGGGCACTGTCCCAGTTTTAGTAAAGAGCACGTGTTGGTCCAGACACAGAAAGGGGATTCATCTGTGTGAGGAGCAGCAAGCATACAGCTGTAGCTGAAGCAAAGAGCTCACGGGAGAACACAGTACAGGACAAGATCAGAGATATGCAAGGCAGGGGCCCGATCATGGTCGGCTAGGGTTAAAGTCTGGATTTTATTCAGGGGTAATGAGAATATATTAATGAATTTTCTAATCACAGCACTGATTTATGCTTTAGAAAGACCACTCCAGCTATAGTGGAGGCAGAGAGACCCATTATGAAGCTACCGCTGTCATGAAAGAAAGACGAAAGGCGTGTACAAGGGCTAGAGCAGTGAAGCTGGTAAGAAATGGTTGGACTGGGGATTTGAAAGTATGGTAGACCTGAATTACTGATAGGTTGCTTTCGAAACGTGAGAAGAAGAAAGGAATCCTAAATTTTGGCTTAAGCAAAACCTAGCAGTCAAACCTACCGAGGCAGGGTCCAGATCATTTAAGTCTTCGCTGATCATGCTGAAGGTTTTCATTTTATCTGAAAAGCAGTAGGAAGCAGTAAAGAAGAAGAACAACAAAAAAGAGATAGGATTCCAGATATATCTTGCTGATTTAACACACCAGGCTCAGCAAGCACATACCAGACCCCTCAACATTGCCTCTAGCCTGAGCCACAGCGGATTCCTTCTAGAAAGGGAGCCAGCCCATCAATCACAGATTAGAATTTCCTCAGAAGTGCAATGAATCCAGACAAAAGTTTATTCCTGAGAAACCCTGGCGCAAATATATCCCTCTCCCTTATTCCCCTATCCCTAAATGTACTAGGAAACTGCTGGGATGAATTACCTTGGCAACCTCGTGACCATCTAAACTCACTCACTTTACATCCCTGTCATCCTCGGTTCTGCCAGCGATAACTCTCCTTTGGCCATCTATCCTTTACCAAACTCTCAGCCTCAATCTGCTGTCACCTCTTCTTATGACCCAACTTCCCACTGCACCTCACAGAATCCCCTTTACATGATTAACAAATACTCCTACATCCTTATCCTCTTCAATGAACACTCCCTTTGTCAACCACCTTTAATTTACATGTAGCTCTGGCAAAGTAATACCACATGCAGCACAGCCCTTTAAAAAGGAAGCTCCTCATTCACCAAATCTTCACATACTTCATTCAGGAATAGAGAGATACATGTGTGTGGATGCTAAGTCTGAATATGGTAAAGAAGCATAATTCCAATGGAATTGACAAAATAACTCTAAATTCACAAGGAAGAATAAAGGATGAAAACACTGTACCTAAATGGTAAATACTAGAGGATTAGTTCAAAAAACTAAAATATATCCATAGAAGGATACCACGAAATTTATAAATTCATGTTGCAGAAAAATACTTAGCACCTTCTGGGAATATTCATATAACTAAATTAAAAAAAAGATTTTTAAGCAATATGTGTAATGTATAAGGCTGATTTGATTAAAGAGAAAGAAGAATGTGGGGTGTGTATACTAAGAAAAAAAGGTTATAAATAAAATACACCAGAATGTTCTCTGTAGGTGGTAGAATAATGAGTAATTTTTTCTTTTTTGTACTTTTCCTATTTTCCCTAATTTCTAAATGAAATGTATTTTTTATACCTAGAAAAAAAGGTCAAAATAAGTAATTTTTAAAAAATCCATAATCATAACACACCAAAACTGCTCTTCAATGAAATTTACAAGGCTTGTTTAGGCTTTTCCTATCCTTGTTTCCTAAAAAACAAAAAATAAACAAACAAAACCACCTCTAAGTCCTTCAGTTGACTGCCCAGAACTTCAGTCATTAACCAAAACCAAACAAAAAACCCTCAAGATCTCTTCTAAGCAAATCATTCACTTAATAATTCAACAAAGAGTTTAATGAGTCTTTCCAATTGATTATTCTCTTTAAAATACCTAAGTGCACTATTCAAAGCAGATGGCTATATGCTGGGCTCCCTTAACTGTAAGACTAAGGGTATGTTGTTGTTTTATACAGCTCTAAAACCTCATGCATTCTTTATGCGGAAGAGGGTATTAGTCATTTATTTATTTTAAAATATTAGGTAAGAGAGATTTTCACTTTGTTAATTTCCTTTAAGGAGTATACATATATCTATACATAATTTTAGCCAATGCACAAAAGCAGTAACATAAAAAATTTTGGAAGTCATCTTTGGCAATTAAATTCCCAAAGACAAAAAAAATAAAGAACAGAAACTTCACCCTCAAGGTTAAGTAATGGTACTACAACTACATCTGGCATAAAAATAGTGACACATCATCTAGAATAATCTCTAATAACTCTAAATTAAGACTTTCAAAAGATTCTCTTTTTATCACTGCTCAATCTTTTAAATTTAACTTTGGAAATAATACTTCCACCATAATTCCATCAGAATGGAATTCTTTCCATCGGAAAGAACTGCTTAGAAGAGAACCTGCATGGGCAGAAAAACATTTTGGAATATATTTCACTGCATTATATAACACGGGTGTGTAAATATCATTAGCTTATATTTTCCACTAGAATGTTTTTCTTTTAAATCATATCTGAAAAGTTGTATGTCATTTCCAAGAGAGCATATTTGTGAAAAAAACAATTAATGAGCTCAGTATTATGACCAAGAAGAATTTAATATCTTCCTATCTAAGCCAAATACAGTGCTAGATGCTTTTCCGGGGAAGTTTAACAGACATGGTATCTGTCCTCCAGGAAGATTTGGTCTCTATGAGTTATTCTGCCAGATTTCTTTCCCAAACTAACAGCCAGTATAACCTCCCCTGAAATTCACTTCCACTTAGAAGATAGCTTCTTGCTGTTCATAACTTATATTCAAACTTTGTCTTTAAAAAAAGTGAAAGTGGATCTAAAGCAGTGCTGCATTAAATGAACAAATGGACAAATCTAACAAATGGACAAGGCAGGTGTTGAGGATTGAAGAGAAGGAAAGGTCAGATAGAGGACACAGACACAGAGACAGTCTTGGTCAGCATTTATAATATCCCTCTAGTACTATGAATTTTCTCCTTTGGTCAGAGACCACTCCAAGGCTGCAATCATTGCCCGGGGCTTTGCTAAAGGAAGAGACTGAAAGGCTGCAGAACCTAAACAGCAGCCCTGAGGCTACAGACTTTAACTTCATTATTTAAAACTTTATAATTATATTTAAATTTCCTCTTTACACTGGTTTAAAATAGCTTTATTCCTCTAGTGTATGTTATCATGATTCAGCAACCAAATCACCTAAACTCTTATTAATTTAGATAAATCAGATTACTCTGATTTATCTGAGATTATGTTAATTTTAACACTGAGGGAAGTTGTCTTTCCATGCAGAGTAATTAAGCAAAATTCCACATATTTTCAAAGCTTTCTGTATATAGATATTTTCCATTCACCTCAGAATCTTTGTTAAAAATGGACTCAAAAGTGAATAAAAGATTTATTTTCTTCAAACCTGGACAAATTTAAAAGGAAGCTAAAAGTCATTTACTTTCATACAACCTAAAACAATACTATGAGTACTGCAGTGACAGAGGCTCCAAATTATAAATGTCAGTTAAGTAAAAGAAGGCAAAGGCAGCAGAACTCAGATGCTGAGAATAAAAACAAAAATAGATCCAATGCAGCATTCTGCGAATGAAGATCAGTGAAAACGGTTGCTCAATATCATATCACTTATAGCATTATTTCCTATGTTGTTATTGAGAGAGTCTTTCTATTCCAGCATGTCCTTTGTTGGTTCCTGACATTTGCCTTAATAAAACCAATACTTAAGCCAAAATTTTTTCACTATCTGAAGAAAGAAGGTAATCCACTGCCTCAGTTAAAAAGTACTTTGCTATCATGGTAAAAGGGAGAAGATAATGATAAAAATATAAACAGAGTGGCAAGGGAGGAGCGGCATCATATTTTATTTAACCATTGATGTAAGCAATAAGGCAGCAGGTTGTCTTTCCGATCAAAACTACTTTTATAAAGTAATACAAATGCCCTTGCTTGCTCAATAGTGAAGGTCTTCAGAAGAATCAACTGAGAAGATGAGGTACAGGAAATTACAATCCAAACCATAAAAAAAAAAGTCCAAAGCATGAATAATTATATTATCATTTAATGCTGTAATTCTCAGAAATTCTGAGTATAATAAGCAATCCTATTGCTTATGCTTATGCCAGTATAGCGATTAACGAAAACAGTTAATATAACAAATCAATAATAGAGATAATGGCATATATATTTGTTGAGCTTTTATCAGTAAAAGAAAATAAAATTCAGACCATAAAGATTTTATAAAAGCAAGCAAATAGATCCAATAGCTAGTAGATAAAATAATCGGGCAGCTCTGTTTTCTTACCTGTAAGGACAGCTTTTGCTGAAGGATCCGCCAGGTCCAGGGCTGATTTCCCATCAGTGTTCCGAATGTTTGGATCAGCTCCGTGCTGCAGCAGCACTGTGCAGGGAAAGCAGAAACAGTATCTTACCTCAGGGATACAAAGATTATTTACTGGTAAGTGCCGCCTCGGCATGGTGTAGGCATAAACATACATTGCACAATTTTTTCTCTTTCAAGAAAAAAAAAGAAAGAAAGAAAAAGAAAAAAAAGCTCTGCAGCAAAGGATCCTCTCTAGAGTAAAGCGAAGTTGGCAACTTGTGGTACAGTATAATCACATGACTTAACATCATAAACACGAAACTAGAAAAATCCTGCAACAGACAGTTTGGGTTTGCCTCCTTCAGGCAGAAGGATGGGGAGCTGTATGCTCGCTGCCTCGCGCTGTGAAATCCTCTCACTATGAGCCTGCCCTGTCTTTACTACCACTGTGGCTGCTTGTTGCTGCTGCTGCTTCACTGCTGAATTTTTCACTGCTGAATTTCCCACCGCTTCCTCGCCTTGGAACAGCTGTAATACTGTGCAAGCCTTTTAGTGCTCACTGCTTACATGTATGGAAACGCATCAGAACATACTGGCTTGCTTCCAAGAAGTTTACCAGACACAGTAACGCATGCAACTCTGGTTCCCTGCAGCCGAGCTGCAGAAAGGAACTGCCTTCCACAATAATTCTGGCCATCAAAAATTTTTAGAATCAGAAATTCAATCACTATGATATATGCTGAGGAATGAATGTTACACATGCTATATTGGATAAAAAGTAGCTACAGAGAATTTTGAGATGTGTAGGCTTCCAAAAGAGAGAATCACTGTTTAAGTAAAATCCAGATATAATTTATTAATCTAAAACATTTCTCAACTACATCTGGTATGTGTGTGTATAGGGGCAGGGTGGGGATGGTGGAGAGGGGAGGGCGGGTGTTGCTATAACACTACCCAACCAATGGTTAAACTAATAAATATATTAAAAACTAGTCTAATAAGCAAAGTTCAATTACAAGTTATTCTAACAGTTCAAATCTAACACTTTGTGTACTCCTGGAGAGAACAGGAGTTGTTACCATTTACCAATATTCTATAGCATAAATTTAAAACAAAGCAGAAATATTAAATTCAAATAAATGGTTAAAGACATGTTATATATAATGACTGTTGATGTGTCCCAGATTTTCATTCATTAACAGTCCCATGCTAAAGTACATACATTCTTTAGGAATATTTGGAAGGCAAGCCTCATTATTAATAAGTATAGAGCTTTATAAAGCTCTTCTTCTCCCTTTAATACATAAGCCATCTAGTCGATGGCTTTATTATAAGGTACAAAGGAATAGCTTTATCTAGAATTGGGACGCAGCTGCTGGGACAGCGTGCATCAGCATCTCTTGCACTAAATCCCGGATACTTTCAGACTTGGGATAACAAAAACTAGCCATGGCTTGAAAAGATGCAGTGAGATTTTGCTAAGACTTTCACTCTTGACTGTAAGCAATGAACATAATTCTTTTCCAGATGTTTATAAAGTGACAAAAGTAGCACAAAATAGCAAGTACCATAATGTGAAACTGTAGTTATTCTTTCATCATAATGAATAAGCTTTCACAACAATATATATATTTTTTATTCCAGGAAGAAATCCCAACATGAACATTTGGCTTGTAAAGGGTCTTTATCATGAAGCAAGCTCATGTATCAAATGTAAAGATGACAGCTATCGCTATATCTTTATTTAGATGCTGAGTGATCACATGCAAAAAGTAGGAAAACAAAGAAATGACAGCTACCATGAAAATCTGAGTTTTTTTATCGCATACTTCGAGAACTTCAGAACCTACTTTAAACAAGAAGTATAAGAACGTAGTTTAACAATCCTTGATGATAATATGGTGGGAGCTTTTACTTTGCAGCTTAATGCGTGGTAGAGGCAAAACATAGAAAGCCTTATTGTTCCTCCAAAAGTCACCTAAAGTCTCAGCCTTACCTATTATATCTTTGCTATTTTGCAACAGAAATCTGCCATTACAGCTTAGTTGCAGTTTTGCTTTGTTTTAGTTGACTTTGAAAGGAGTTATCTTTTCACTAGAAATATCTGTTTTCTAAACATTTTTGAGTCATATGCATCTCATTCATTGGACCTGAACACACAGAAACATCACTGCAGAGTTATGTAGCAACAGGGAAGAAGCTGAATTTTCCAAACCAGATGCTGATAACAAAATCCACATTAGAAAATAATCGAACCATTTTAATTCACCAGATATGGGTAAAAAACCCACAAAACTCAGTAGAGTTAAGAGTTTTAGGAGCAATAAAGGTATCCATAACTAGACCACAAGGGATCTAAACTTACCTAACCTTTTATAAAAGGGCAGCACTGGGGAGATTAAATGGGAACAAAAAATAGCATCAAAAGTACTAAGCACAGAGCCTGACAATACATATCAGCTAATACTAATATTTAAAGCACATTTTAAAATGTATTTGTACTCTCAACTTTACCACTAACTACTAATTCATTGCTTTGTCCTAGAGCCAAACCTTCAGATCTTAACTTTTTCTGTAAAGGGCCAGAGAGAAAATACATTAGGCTTTGTAGACCATATGGTCTCTGTCTCAGCTATTCAGCCTTGCCTCAACCCCATCATTACAGAGGAAAAGCAGCCACAGACAATACTTAAAGGCATGTGTGTGACTCTGTTTCAATAAAACTTTATTAAAATTTGAATTCTGTATAATTCTCATATATAAGAAAATATTGTTATTATTGTATATTTTAAAAATCATTTAAAATGTAAGAACAATTCTTAGCTTACAGGACATACAAAAAACAAGGGGTGAGCTGGATTTGGCCCATGGTCATAGTCTGCCAACCTCGACCTTGGGCAGGAATAGATAAAGTGTGGGCAGGAATAGACATAGTGTGGTCCATGGACTGTTCTAGTCCTCGAACTCTCTGTAATCCATCGACATTGAGATAACCACAGAAATTAAGAGGAAACATTTAAAACTGTGTGTGTCATTTTAAAATTACTTTTTCCAGTACCTCATCTTTATTGTAGTTTACAGAGTTATCGGCCTGCCATGCATTGGGGAAGGAAAAAAACTGGTCCCTGACCAGACAAGGTTGAGAAGCACTAAGCCAGTTCCCAGGTCTATAAAGTGAAGGACCTGGACTAGATAAATGATTTCTATGTATCTAGAATAGGCCTCAAATCCCTGATAATGCTTTAGAGTTACAGTCTAAGCATTAAGATCTAAAATCTTAAAAAAGAAAGATTTGCCTCAAACAGACCCTTTTCCTTCCCTACGCTTTTAATCAAAATGGAAAAAAAATTTATTTATCCTAACACTTGATTTAACAAAAACAAAATTAATAGTTGAGTCCATGATCAAAGTTGTAGGGTACATACTAAAAAGTACCAAACTACTTCTTGAGCAATTCCTCAAGTCAAATTTGTTTCGCACTATTCCCTATGAAGATCTGTGTGATACTATTTTCTAATACCAGAAGAACAGCACATACATAGGGCAAGGATAACAACCATGGCTTTCAAGACAGTCAGTCTGTACTTGAAGTAGTGACATGTAGGACTCTCAATGCTGGATGCTTCAAAAGTTGCTTTCAAAGTTCTGTGCTACCAAAAGGAATAATAAAATATGACTACAGATACATAATACAATTAGAAATTCATCTTGTAACAGATTCTTCTTCAAAAGTAGCACAAATGTCTGAAGCAAAGTTCCCAGAATATACAATCAATATACAAACTAAGGTTTGAAAGAAAAACAAGGAAACTAAAATCTGAGTAATATTCAGTAAGTAAATTCGAGACTACTGTGGACGGACATTCAAAATCTCCTTGTATTATCTTTAACCAATTAGGGCATTATCAAACCTCAAATCCCAAATGTCTAGGCTCTATAACTCAAACCCATTTATCTCCTTTGGAAGTTATAAGGGTGGAGAAAATATAGCAGCTAGCGTAATAACAGAGAGTTAAACCCAAGGTAAGATCAGAATATTCAAAATGACATTTTCAAAAAAGCTATGGCAAGAAGGACATGTGATTTTCCTATTTCTGGTGCAAACATTCAGCTACAGCGAGCCAGATTCAGGGAGCATGCCTTCAGTCTGTGACCAATGCAGGAGAGACTGAAATCGATTCATTTAATTCCTCAAAACTATTAAATTTAAGCATTCATATCATTTTAGAAAATATTTCTACACGTATGTGAAGCCTCATCTTATCAAATTCCTAGAAAAATATCAAGTGCTATTATGATAAATTATATTTAAGTACAGGCACTAATAACTGATTTAAGAAGATAGAAGAAATAGAAACAATGTGAATTTTCCAAGCTAAAAATGTAGCAAGGCGTTTCGGTAAATTACGAAAAAGCATTTAAGTATAGTTTTCACTTTTAATGGCAGAAACCCTCCTATTAAGACATGGTAAATTCTTTGTTATGTGAATTTAGAGCTACATTAAAGGTCTAAAACTGTTCCTCACAATGAACAGACACTCAATTTTAAAAGAAGTTATGTTTATGTTAAAATGTTTTGCAAGTATTTCATAGTCATCGTACTCTTTTTTTTTTTTTTTTTTGCAGTACGCGGGCCTCTCACTGTT
>NW_020175192.1:12354179-12484380 GCF_003031525.2 Neophocaena asiaeorientalis asiaeorientalis
TTGTTTTTTTTTTTTTTTTTTTTTTGCAGTACGCGGGCCTCTCACTGTTGTGGCCTCTCCCGTTGCAGAGCACAGGCTCCCGACACGCAGGCTCAGCGGTCATGGCTCAGGGGCCCAGCCTCTCCGCGGCATGTGGGATCCTCCCGGACCGGGCATGAACCCATGTCCCCTGCATCAGCAGGCGAACCCTCAACCACTGCGCCACCAGGGAAGCCCCATCTTACTCTTTTAATTAGAGTATAGAAATACTCATTTGACTGAGTTTCTAAAATTAAATCACACAAAGCACCAAGTTTAGCAAATAAAATTTTTAATTTTGGAGCAAAATACTAAGAGACCGAATTTTAGCTAGCTATAATCGTCAATGCATAAGACAAAAGATATACAAACTTCTAATATATGAAAAGATGCTCAATATCATTATTCAAAAGAAAATGCAAATTTATAAAATGGGCAATGACCCATCTTTTATTATTAATGGTATTCCATATTAATGAGCATGTACTAAACTGGAACTCTCATCCATTGCTGGTGGGCCTGTAGAGTGGTATGTAACTACTCTGAAAATCAATTTGGCAATTATTATAAAGGTAAATATACACTACTGTATGTTCTAACATCCTACTTTTAGATATTTATCCAAGAGTTAAAGAAATATGTCCATACAAAACACCTGCACATGAAAATTTCATGTTTATTTAGAAAAGCAAAAAAACGAAAAACATCTCAATATTCATCAACAGGTAAAAGGATAAGCAAATTGTAGCATATCCATACAAAAGAATACTACTAAGCAATAAAAAGAAATAAACTATTGACTCATACTAGAGGGATGAAATCTCTACAACATGCTGAGCAAAAGGAGCCATACAGCAAAGAACATATTTCTAGAACAGAAAACTAATCTACAGTGACAGAAAACAGATCAATTGTTCCCTGGGGATGGTGGAGAGGAAGAGAAAACTGACTGCAAATGGACACCAAAGAACTTTTTAGAGTGATAAAACTGCTCTGTTAAATTGTGGTAGTGGTTACATGGGCGTATACATTTGTCAAAACTTGTCAATATATATACTTAAAATGGATGCATTTTATTTCATTATCTCAAACTAATTTTATGTTGTAATTCAATAAAGCTGATTTTTAAAAAGCTCAACAGAGGGGTTTACTCGCAGATTAGATAAACCTGAAGAGAAATTTATTGTCCTGGAAAACATGTCAACAGATCCAAGAATGCTGCAAGGAGAAATAATCATGGACAAAGGATGGAGTGAGAAGGTCTAATATGTTGTAATCAGTCTTAAAAGAAACACATACATATTTGAAGAGATAATGCCTAAGATTTTCCCATAACTAATAAGAGACACAAATTTATAAGTTCAAGAAGCTCAAACAGGATAAACTCAATGATACAGAAAAAAATAGTACACATATAAATTAGGAACTACTATAAAAAGTAGTTGATAATTCAAAACAAAGCAATAAGTTTTAGAGTAATACGTCAGAGGTAAATAATTTGTGAACCTATCCTAACTATAGTGTATGT
The DNA here is from genome assembly GCF_003031525.2 of Neophocaena asiaeorientalis asiaeorientalis. Lineage (NCBI taxonomy): Eukaryota > Metazoa > Chordata > Mammalia > Artiodactyla > Phocoenidae > Neophocaena > Neophocaena asiaeorientalis. Next base: position 12,355,726 of record NW_020175192.1, read on the forward strand.
TATACTATATAGCAGATGTTAAGCAATGATTTAACTATAAATCTGTTTCCATGTATATTTGCAAAAAATGATATTTTTACAAGTGTAAAAACACCATATTCCTATTCCTGGGATAAATTTAATTTAGGTAACATCAATTAAATTATGTTATACCTTAAAAATTACTTTAAAATAAATGTTAATAGCTTTAAATACATTCCTACAAACACTACTCTAGAACCAAGATATATAAGGTCTGACTAGGCAAATCAAAGAAAACTCTTTGATATAAATTTAATATTTATTTTCATCTGCAAAATTTTTTTAAAAAAATATTTTATTTCCTCTTTATATTTTTTAGAATTCTCTTCCTTTATTAAGATCCATCTTCTTACCAGCACTTTCCACCCCCAAATAAACTATTTAAATCCTTCAAATTCTAACATTCATAGGAGATAAATACTGGTTCTACATATCAAATTAAATTTGGGACTCAGAAAGAATGATCAGTTCTATTCCCTGTCAACATACTCAGGCTAATCAGTAAGTTTCTCTCAACATAAACTAGACTCATGTTGATTTTTTTGATGCTCAGTGGTATCTTTTCACTGAATGAGTAGTGACATTCACTGAGTGAAGTAGGCTTCTTTCATCTTAATTAATATCCTTTGGAAAAACCTCTGAGAACCTCATAATATAATGCCTAGCCTAATGTGACCCTACTTATAAAGCTCTTCTGAAATGGAGATTTAAGAGCAGGTATTCTGGTATATAATGAACAGAGATCCAAGCAAGCTGGAGAAAAGTTCTGAAGTAATGGTTGTGTGGTCTTAGCTTGGCCTGTTAGCCATAAATTAAGATGATTAAGTGATCTTCTAGTGCCTAGAGCTACACTGTCCAATATAGTAGCCACCATCCATATGTAAGTATTGAGTCTTTGAAATGTGGCTAGTGAGACTGATGATCTGAATTATTAATTATATTTTATTTTAATTATTTAATTTTAATTAAATATTAAGTTGATACATGACACACTGGTACATGATTCAGTTATTGGAAAATGTTTAATATGTTTTGAACACCTTAGATATGTGAATCTACTGTTTCAACTGTAAATTTTATTAAATCTAAATACAGATCAAGTATTACTGATGAAAAGTTTGCTTGAATTGAGATGTGCTTTAAGTAGAAGATATACACTAGATTTCAGAAACCAGTTGAAAAAAATATAAAATTTTTCATTAATAATGCTTTTTAATGTTATATACCATTTTTAAAGGTTATTTCCCATTTACAGTCATTACAAAATATTGGCTCTATTCCCCAGGTTGTACAATACATCCTGGAGCCTATCTTACACCCAACAGTTTGCACCTCCCACTGCCCTACCCCTATATTGCCCCTCCCCTACCTCCCCACTGGTAATCACTATTACGTTCTCTATATCTGTGAGTCTGCCTCTTTTTTTGATATATTCACTAGTTTGTTGTATTTTTTATATTTCCATATATAAGTGATACAGCATTTGTCTTTCTCTGACTTATTTCACTTAGCATAATAATGTTCTATACTCATATGTTGAAATAATATTTTGTATATGCTGCTTTAAGTAATATATTATTAAATTAATATCACCTGTTTCTTTTTAATGTGGCTATTAGAAAAATTTTAATTACATTCATGTCTGGCATTATGTATCTACCAAACAGCACTACTCTAGAGCAGAGTGAACTACTGACATTTTGGACCAGATAATTATTTACTGCAGGTGTAGGGTGATGGCTCCACCATGGTGCCCTGGAGACTCTGCAAGTATCCTCACATGCTAAGCAAAGACTTGAATCACAGTTCATCTGTGTCTTGGTGCAAATGCCTTGTGACCTCTGGAAATGAAAGATGAGAGACTTGCAAGGAGCTACTGTGAGGCCATCTTCCACTCACCTCTCTACCTTCCCTCATCACTTCCCACTTCTGATGAGGTAGGGTAGGGGGCTTTCTTCATCTCCCCTTCTATTGGCTCTTCAGCAACAGAGGATCCCACAACTTGTGCTGCAGTCATTCAGCCCTTCTCCTCTCAGTGTCATCCTTTTTGCTGTATAGTACAAGGACCACAAGGAGCTGGCACTTGTGGCATCGTTTCTCGTCAAATTAGTCAGGCCCTGGCTTTGGCCTTGGCTTGGGTTGCAACGTGAACTTGCAACAATAGGGAGTAGCCCTGGGCATTGAAAGATGATAACAGCACCCCTGACCTCTACCCAATTGATGTAAACAGCCCTGCTGTGACAACCAAAAATGTCTCTAGATATTGCTAAATATCTCCTCAATGGGCAAAACTGCTCCTGGCTAAAACCACACCTACTCCCCGCACTCACACACACACACACACACACGAACTTTTGTGAGGTGGAATACATGAAGATCTATGCTTCTCCCCTCTCAACACTTTTACATATTGGGTTACTGCATTAGATTTCATTTGAAGGAAGATTTCTGTGGTTTAATAACATAATAGGAAATAAACAAATAGTAAATCAATAAAATAGTAACTAGTAAATGTTTTTAAAAACAGTAAATAATAGTAAAAGGTAAATAATAAAAATGATGCTGTGACTTATGAATATATCTTTGAGTACTGACTTTATCAATTAGAGGGCTTTTTCTTTTAAATTACAAGGGAGAAAAAACTACTTTAACTGGCTTAAACAACACGAAAATTTATTGAAGAATAGAGGCATCTCATCAAAAGCAAAGGCAGAAACATGTCCCCAAATTTATCCTGCTGCTGCCTATCCCTGTCTCCCAGCTTTATTGCCATCACCCTCGGCTACAGACAATACATATACTTGTACTATCTGAACCTTAATTCCAAACTCTCATTAAAGAGAATTTGCTCCAGCTTGCCTCAAATCTGGTTCTGGACTTCAAAAGCTTGGCCAGAGAAGCTGGAAGAGGCAATAAAAACAATGGTGATGGGGAAAGAGGCGTTAGTTCTAGAGTACATGGGCGGATCTCAATGGGCATCTACAGCAATAACAGATCTTAAATTTAAAGTATTATGTAGATATGGCTATACATGGTAAATGAATCTTTACAAAAATGTCTCTATTTTACATATTTCTACAGTGTTTTAATGTTTATTACAAATATATATTATTTTTATAATGAGAGAGATATTTCTCCTCAGACAAAAATGATCTTTACACATGCTGTTTAAGTATGTTTGCCAAAACAATACTTCTCTTAAAGCTGCTCTTTAAAGTAATTAATTTGTAACCAATGGAGAAATAAAAATTGGGCAGTTCTTATCAAGCAAACAACATTAAATATGGTGTAGCATTAAATAAACAATTCCAATATAAAATAAATACATTAATTTAGAATCTGTGATAATGCTGAGACTGTAGAAATAAGTCTAAAGTAAAATAGTCAAGAAGTAATTTTCTATTGTGTAAAAGTCCAGGTTTTTAACCATACTTTTTTTAGTCTTTGCCTTTCATACAAAAGTCACCAAAAATTCAGAATTCTGTCAACAACTGGGACTAGCATACTTGTGATACATAATTTTACCTCAAGGAACTATCTGTCTTTATGTGCCTTTGAACTTAGGAAAAAAATGTATTCTTATTTTTTCCTGGTGAGGGACATGGAAAAAAGTTACAAATGGGTTTCCATCTAATGAGGCACATAAAGGCAGATAGTTCATTGAGCTAAAATAAGTTCAAAAAAATCAAATTCTCTCCTAAGTCTGCTGCACTTACTAATGGCAAAACACCACAGTTAACAGTTGGTCCTCTGGAACCAGACTGAATGGGTTAGAATCTCAGTTCCTCCACCTCCTAGTTCTGGGACCCCAGGAAGCGACATCACCTCTCTGTACTTCCATTTCCGTACCAGTAAATCAGGAGATAATAACAGTACCTACTCATGGGGTTATTAGGAGGACAAAACAAATACGTATTTGAGGAGCTCTTAGAACAGTGGCTAACATATAGTACACATGTGCATGTAAGAATTTTTTTAAAGACATTAGAAAATATTTAATTACTCAAAAAAGCTAATCCAAGTAAATAAAATTTTACTGAATTTACATAAGACTAGCTCTTTATGATCAAACTTTGGCATGAAATGTTATAATAATAAAAGAATCCTCCAATTAAATTTTGCTCCCATTATCAAGATTTCCTATAAACAGAGAAGACCAAGAATTTTTGAAAAGGTCCGTTACATATGGAGTAACTTAGGTATAGATTATTCTGTATGTGTATATAGCAGATTCTTATATCCAATTCAATTATATCCTTTTTTCAATAAGGAGTTAAGGCAGGCCCCAATACATCTGGGAAATCAGCATTATCTGCTTACACAAACCACAATTTATTATAAGATAAAGCAGGCAGTAGAACAAATATAAGAATGATTATAACAAAGCATATCTCCTTTCTACCTGGAAACCCTAGAGAATCAAATCTAAAAGAAAGCCCTGTCTAGGAGTCAGACAAACCTGGGTTTGAGAATACTGCTCTCTACTTAGCAATTGTCTGGCCTGAGTCAAGTGACTTCACCTCTGTCAATTTCAATTTCCTCTTTCACTACCTTCCTCCAAGGATTGCGGTCATAATTGAGACAATATATATAAACCTAGCTTGGTTCTTAGCACACAATAGGGACTCAATAAACACCCTATCCCTTCAATCAGGACCTTTTCATCTGCCTTTCAAAAATAGAATCCCGTGCACAGAGTGCTAAAAAAATACCAGTTGGATTAAAATAAAGGCAAACTGGTAACAGCCCTAGGAACAATGAATTCGTTTGTACCCAATTATTGTTTTATACTTCCTTGTACTTAGGGGAAGATTACTTTTTCTAATACTTGACTAGAGTCATGTAAATAAAACACTAATAAGTAACAAAGTAGATATTATAGTCTGACCACGTAAGTTTATAACAGGATGACAGAATTTTTACAGTTCTAGGGACAGCAACCACATGCAAAAGGTGCTTCCCAATCTCTCTGAGAGAAGTTTCACCCACCTTTCTGAGTCCACACCTAAATTGTTAAGAGCCGAGTAAGGCCTCAAGGACTTACTAGCATTTCCAGGCAAATTCCCCCACTATAAAATATTAAGACCAATTCAGTTTTAGTGCTACAGTTTTAGTGATACAAGGTTTAAAGTCACATGTTTGAAAACATTTTTCACAAGGAACACAGGGTTGAGCCAGTACCATAATATTCTGATTCTGCTTTGAATTTTAGTTTCTTAAGAAATAATATCACAACTATTATTTTCCTATGTCTCTAAGAATTCAAAGGATTGGAACCTCAATATACTGTTGTACTTTCAACCTGAAGGAGGCAAAGAACATAACCGTTAAGTTTTCATTCTTTGGGAAATATATCAAATAATTTTTTTTTTTTTCAAATAATTTTTTTAATGTAGCTTGTTTTCGATAAATTATCCTATGAGTGATATTCTTAATGACAGTATTCAATCACGTTTCTCACATCCCACCTGAGCTCCTTTCCCCCACAGTGAGGAGGAAAAGAATGCCTTTTTCTTTTAACAGAGTTCCTCCTTTGCTCTTTCCCTTCGCTCATTCCTAGAGGGCTGCAATTTTCAGAAACAGCAATTATGATGCCCTCTAGCAACTTGAAGAACTATTTACTCATAATTAATTTGCCTTTAAAAAATTATCATTGTTCACATCTCTTTGCATTTGTCAAGCTTTCATACGCTTTTTACTTAGTCACAGCAAATCACTAGAACTTCATACTCCTGCTATTGAAGTATTTGTGGGGAAAATGTTTATGTTACGATAATTTTCCATTATCCTACCTGCAACGTCTCTGCTAAGTTAAAGGGCATAAACTGCCATTTTAAAAAAAGTTTCATGTCTTATCAAATCATAATTCAAGTTTACAAAGTAACAATGAATATGAAACAAAGGACATAAACTAATTCACATTGAAGGCAACAAAGAGCCACATATCTGTCATTACGTTTTTACCGAGTGTCAGAATATAGAAATGATCTCTGAGAACACCTTATGCTGCCACCCAAGGGAAAAGAGAGTGGAAGGAAACAAGCACTTGCCGAGGCTCTACCTGCTTTATTATTTCATTTAACTTTCCATAACAACCTGATGCAGGAGGTCTGATGCCCACCTTATAAGTGAGAAATTGAGGCTCAAAGCAACTAAATTCTTTGTGGTAAAGGGGAATTCATACTTAATTCTAAAGCCAAGCATTTAATTTCTACCTTATAATTCTACACAAGTAGAAGCCAAGATCACACCAGAACTGTAACTCAAGCTTTCTTTCCTTCATGTGAATTCTAAAGGGCACATCTATGTATCTGTCCTAAATACCTTCCTCCAGCGACCAATGTCCTCTTCCTAACCCCATCCAACAACCCCCTGTAGGAAAGCAGGCAACCAGACTCTGCAGTAACACCAAGGCAGCCAGGGTTCCATTTTAGGAGACCCACTAGAATACTTCCTTCTCTTGTTCCCACCATCCTCATACTCAAGTACAATAGATTCTTTCAAAAGATCAATGCTCAAAATTGTGCCCCCCCAAGGCAAAATGAAATACATGCCCTCTATCTGTAACCATGATTATTTGTACCACAACAAATATAGAAATTTTCAGGCTTGACACAAAATAAACATATATTTGGACACACTGTGGGATTTCTTAATGTCTTATTTGTACTGTCATACCTGAGGGCAGAATATGAAACAACTCACAATAAGGTTACATTCTTAATCCTGGATTCTGTTTACAGATGAAAAGTCTAACACCCACCCCCATCTAAAAAAAGAGAATTAGCAGATTTAAATAACTGAAGAACTAAAGCAACAAAAATACATAACATTTTTTTAAAGCCTGAAACTGCAATTATTATACGTAACAACTTTCTAGTTTGGTCAGCTGAAAATGGGGAGTGAGAAGGACTCCATGAGTCTTTATCTCCAATCTGGGCCTGCCTCTGAAATCTCAGTTACCAGGGAACTGTAAAAAGCAAGGACACAGTTTTAATATACATGTGTTTCAGATAACACGATAACCATGTAAAGAGAACCCACTGGTTACATGAGCCATTTGCCTCAAATACCACTTTCATACAACACCAAACTTAAGCCACGCATCTCACTGAAATCCATAGACTGTTTTGGACAATCATGTTTAATCTAAAAGTAAGTGCAAACATATAATTAATTAATTTAACAGACAGTCTTGAGTAGTAAGCAAAGCATTACATCACTTTTTAAAATGTATGAGGTGTTTTTTTGGTTGTTCTTTTGTTCTTGTTACTTGACCTTTTTCCCCCTAATTTAAGCATCTTTGATATTTTCTTAAGTGCTTAGGAGAATAAAGACATTCATTCTGGGAATTTTAATAAAATACAGTGAACAAATATCAAACTCTATATAAATATATCAATATATATTTAACACCATTAACCAGAATGCCTACTAAAGTAATCCCAAATATATCAGGTAAATGCATAAACACTCTAACCAGGGATTATTTCAGAAGGGAAAAACTGCTATCATTTTTGGCTCTTCTCCTTTTTAAGGATACAAGTATGGAATTTTGCCATTTTTTTTTTTTTTTTACTTTTTATGAAAATGCTACATTGAGACTTGTTTAAAAGATCCCAATTCAGTTTTTATATGGAAAAGTAATGTTAAAAATGCCAAAGGGAGGGCTTCCCTGGTGGCGCAGTGGTTGAGAGTCCACCTGCCGATGCAGGGGACATGGGTTCATGCCCCAGTCCGGGAAGATGCCACGTGTTGCGGAGCAGCTGGGCCCATGAGCCATGGCCGCTGAGCCTGTGCGTCCAGAGCCTGTGACAGGTCTGGAGCCTGTGGTCCGTAACAGGAGAGGCCACAACAGTGAGAGGCCCGCGTACCGCAAAAGAAAAAAAAAAATGCCAAAGGGAAGTATTCTGTCAGGAAAAGGGAAGAGAGAGAATAATGAAACAAAAGCAAGTGAAACAAATTCTCAAGACTTCACTGAATTTTCAATGAATTTTTACAAAGAGTAAGGAAGGTGTGGGAAATGACTTTTCTTAACCTAGCTCATTTATGGATGGCATATGGATAGATAATGTGACAGACTAAATCAAGAGCCCTAATAGAGTACTCCAGCAGCTACATTTCTTTGATTCTTATTAAGAAGCTCTAGCTTTCCAGTAGTTTATCCTAAAGTAATCAGGGTTTACATATGTAATTAATGAAAATGATAGTCTCTATAGTACTGTTTATAAAATAGTGAAAAATCAGAAATATTTTAAATGGCCTAATATAGGTGAATGATTTTAAAAGTGGTTATTTCTATATAATTCTTGACTGCCTTTAAAAATGAGATTAGAGGGCTTCCCTGGTGGTGCAGTGGTTGAGAGTCTGCCTGCCGATGCAGGGGACATGGGTTCGTGCCCTGGTCCAGGAAGATCCCACATGCCGCGGAGCGACTGGGCCCGTGAGCCGTGGCCACTGAGCCTGCGCGTCCAGAGCCTGTGCTCCGCAACGGGAGAGGCCACAACAGTAAGAGGCCCACGTACCGCAAAAAAAAAAAAAAAAAAAATGAGATTAGACAAAAATATTCACTGATAATGAAATATGGTCATAACACAAAGTGAAAAAATTAGAAAACAGCATGCGTGGAATGATCTCATTTTTATGTAGAAAGGACTATGGACACAGGTACACTGACTATAACAGCCCTATCCAATAGAACTTTCTACAATGATGGCAATTTCAATATCTACACATTCTGATAAGATAACCAATAGCCAGATATGGTTATTAAGCACTTGAAATGTGGCTAGTACAACTGAGGAATTAAATTTTTAACATTTTAACCGATTTTCATTTATTGGCTACATAAATCTAAATGGACAGAAAATGAGGTGTGACAATTATTATCAGTGTACTTGCTTCTTTTTTTTAAATGAACATCTATTACTTTTAATATTACTGTTAAGACAAAACCCAGAAAGCTGTTAATCTTCAATGTATTATATTTGAAATAACAAAAGACAAGAATGTACCAGAAGCAGTCCCACCCTTCTCTCCCCCCACCCTCAATCCCATGCCACTCCCAAGTTCCAGGACTTTTCATGGAAGTGATCAGGTAATTTAGTAAAGGAGAAAGATTTATATGATCTAAAGAGAAACACGAGTGTGTAGATAAGGTAATTTAAAATAGAGTTTGAACAAGGAAAGTAAATATATCTTTCTAGATAAAAGATACATAAAATAGAGTTGCCTGGAAATTATGAAAGAGATACTACTTTAGGAGTGAGTTATAATAATAAAAACAGTTTAAGCTTTAGTAAATAGATTATCTTAAGATTTTGTTTTTGTTTTTGTTTTTAAAGCAAGGTAAAATTACCACTTTAAATTTGTTAAATATTAGATGACCTAAAAAGCTGAACTAAGAATAAAGAAGGATTTGTTTGGCACATTTAAAGAATGAAATTAGTTTTTTATTCTTAAAATACACTCAAATAAATCTCACTAAGCAGAGAGAACTTTCTGTTCTTAGTCAAGAAAACATTTCTTATTATAACAACTTTATATCAGCTCTACAGACTGTGGCAAAGTAACAGCTTTCTTCACTAGTAAAATGGTAGGTAATTTGAATCATCTGCTTCATGCATAGGTTATAAATATTAGTGAAATTGTTTGGTTAGGTACTTTGGGCTGCCTCAAGGGAAAACACTGTATTATGTATCATGTAACCAAAGCAATTTTTGGTAAATGCACCAACATCACCTTTTTCTTTCTTCTCCCTCCCTGTCTCAACTCTTCAGTTCATGACAGGAGAACTCATGGGTTTAATCTACAAGTAACAACAAAAAGTGTATGACTGCCCATTCCTTACAAAAAATCCATAACCAGAAGTCAATGCATGCTCAGAACCAATATTCAACAACCCATCCTTAATGAAGAATGACGATTTGACAAATGGTAGATTATCTACACATAATTTATATCTGACTATACGTTTTATATTTGTATATAAATATAGGATTATCTGACATGCTGCAAATTCACATAACTTTAAAATAAAAGAATCTCAAAATACCACCTAATCAAGAAGTAGAGGGCTTCCCTGGTGGCGCAGTGGTTGAGAGTCCGCCTGCCGATGCAGGGGACGCGGGTTCGTGCCCTGGTCCGGGAGGATCCCACATGCCGCGAAACGGCTGGACCCGTGAGCCATGGCCGCTGAGCCTGCGCGTCCGGAGCCTGTGCTCCGCAACGGGAGAGGCCACAACAGTGAGAGGCCCGCGTACCGCAAAAAAAAAAAAAAAAAAACAAAAGGAGTAGAAAATTACTCAACTTCCTTTTCCACATTAACACAAAGTAATGCAAAAAAGCCAGAGAGAACCTAGCCATCTTCCTGTGAATTGCTCTGTTATTCCACACACATTTCTTGAGTATACAATTAGATACCAGCTATAGGCAACAAGAATACAAGAATAAATGAGACAATTATTGTTAGTTCCTTACCACAGAAGACTAACAATAGGATCAGCCAAGAAGAACCAAGTACAATCTCAGCAGAATACCAAAGGTGCACATAACAAGACACTGATTGGAAGCATGCTCAAATTGACACCTTACCTGATTCAGTTTAAGAGACTGTCACTTGACCCTACAGCTGCATTGGAAAGCAAATATATTTTGATTACAACAATTTTAGTTTAATTCATCACTATGCACATACCACTTGTATATGCTAATTATTAAGTAGGAAAGCATTTTGAACTGTGTTTATGACCCTGATTCACTTGGGGATCAGCTCCAAGATATTTTTCCCTGTGATGGCAACCAAACAAGTCATTCTTCGTAACCATTTCTTTATTGTTTACTTAGGAATTCAATTTCATAAATAGAGTGTAGTCAGTCAGGGTAGTCTAGGTTACGGCCAGTAACAATGTTCTCCATAATCTCAAAGGCTTATTAGTAAAATAAGTTCATTCCTTGCTTCTGCTACAAGTTGGAAAGTGATGGCAGGGGAGTTCCCTCACTCATAGACCCAGGTTGAATAGGACTCTATGTGAAAATGTGATCCCTAAATAACAAAGGTAGGAAAAAATAAAATATGGTAAACGGTACTCTGGTCCTTAAAACTTGTGCTCCGAAGTTTATATTTGGCTCCCAACTCACATTTTGTAGGGAAAAAAAAAAAAGGAAAGGAAATATACTATTGAGTGGACAGATAGCTACTCTATTCCGAGATGCCAATGAGAACTAGAGGTTAAGACTACACCAGAACTATAAAGACTGTCTTTGAACTACTTAAACTGCTTATAATTCCTGTCTCAATATTGCCGGAATATGAAAAACTATTACCAAAGCCAGTGACATGAAGAAACAGCTCAAAGAACATCTGTGTGTGTCTTTTGATCTCAGAAGAGCCAAGGGATAGCACAAACCAAAAAAAAAAAGTTTAAGTATTACAAATTAATGTCTTCCTTCACAGAAAGATTTCATGCAACAAGTTATTAAAAATAACCTATTTCCCTAGATTCTAGAAATATACTTCCAAATAGTAGGGGCAAACAATGTTATCACAGAAATAACCATGCATATTTTGGATAATTATTTTCTAATTAAACAAGATCCACCTGACTTTTAAATCTTAAAAATGAGCCACATAATACATTCAATTTTTCATTATGGGGTAGCCAATTCTTTCATTTTAATTTTTAAAAGTGTATCCTAAGTTATCATAAAGCACTTCAAGCAGAGACCCTTAAACCAAAACCTGCTTTCCTGAATTTCTGCAATGTATTGATAATTAAAACTATAAACTTATTTCACTATAAACTGTGTTTAACCTAAGAATAATTGTCTATTAGATACCTCACCTTATTATTCCAGTGCTGGGAAGACACCAAATACTTTTTCTCTTTTAACTGACAAATTGGACTTCAACCAACATTGAAAACTTTTGCTTGCCTGAAGACACCATTAAGAAAATGAAAGGCAAGACTGGGAGAAAGGATTCACAATATATAAATCCAACACAGGTCTATATCCGTAACACAAAAAAGAATTCTCAAAACTCGGGAATAATAAGGAAAAAAAGTCAAAAGATCTGAACAGAGACCTCACAAAAGAATACACATAAATGATCAATATGTACATAAAAATATGCTCAACACATTCAGCCATCAGGGAAATGCAGCTTCTTGTAAAATTCAACACACACTTATCATTCCACCCAGCAATCCCACCCCTAGGCATGTTACTAATAAGTCTTATATCTTACTTGTTTTATCCTTCTGTGGAAACATCATTAATCATCCACTCAAACTTATTTCCTTTTCTTACTACTTAAAAAAATCCAATTTTATTTGGGAAGCAAGGTGCCCAGATGTAGGGGATAAATCATGATTGGTCCTAATTCTGATAATCTCATTCCTGTTTGCCAGTGGTTACTGCAGGGGGTGAACACGTAACCTACTTCTGAAAAATGGGCTCTTAAGAGGAAGTTTTCTGGGAAAGATTTTTCTTCTTAAAAAAAAAATCTTAAGCAGAGAATGCCCTTTTTTTACCTCCTCCTTTCCTGCTTTGGATGTTGATGTGAGAATATGATGCTTGGTGCTTGAAACCAAGAGGGAAAAGCTAACATGTTTGCCTATTTAGATTGTTGAAACTCCTGAGTCAATCCTAAAACCTCGTGCAGACTTTCTATCATGTGAGTCAATAAGATTTTATTGTTTAAGCGATTATTGTTGAGGTATTCTGTTATTTGCAACTAAAAGCATCCCAGATAATACACATCCTACTCCATTTCAAGAAAAAGGGCAAAAGACATGAAGAGGCATTTTACCAAAGAGGAGATATAGATGGCAATAAGCATGTGAAACATCACTAGTCATTAGGGAAGTATAAATTAAAACGCTGTTGAGCTATTAGGACAGCTAAAATAAAAGATAGTGACAATACCAAATCCTGGCAAGGATGCAGAGAAACTAGATCTCTCATACATTGCTGTTAGGAATGAAAAATCATGTAACACACTGGAAAATACTATGACAGTTTCTTTAAAAAGCTAAACAAATACTTACTGTATTACTCAGCAATCACACTGCAGAGCATTTATCTAGAGAAAAGAAAACTCATCTCCACATAAAAACCTGTAAACAAATGTTCACAGGAGCTTTATTTGTTATAACCAAAAAGTAGAAACAACCAAAATGTTCTTCAATTGGTGAATGGCTAAACTATGGTACATCAACACCATGGCATAATAATCAGCAATTAAAAAAAAAATCTGGAAGGTCAAGTGAAAAAAAAAAAAGCCAATCTCAAAAAATTATATACTGTATGATTCTATTTATATAAAATTCTCAAAATGGTAAAATTATACACATGAGAACATATTAGTGGTTGCCAGGGGTTAAGGATGTGGGATGGGGGGTAGGTCATTATAAAAGTAGGCTATAAATAAGTAGAATGAGGGGGATCTTTGGGGGAGTCTGATAACATGTTCTGTATCTTGACTGCAGTAGTAGTTACATGAATCTCAACATGTGATTAATGGCATAGAACTATACACACTGTACCAACACTAGTTTCCTATTTCTGATACTGTATTATGATTCCATAAGATGTAACCACTGGGAAAAACTGGGTGAAGGATAGATACATGGATCTTCTTGTACTATTTTTGCAACTTCCTATGAATCTATATTTCAAAATAAATGTTAAAAATACATAATAGGGCTTCCCTGGTGGCGCAGTGGTTGAGAGTCCGCCTGCCGATGCAGGGGACACGGGTCCGTGCCCCGGTCCGGGAAGATCCCACATGCCGTGGAGCGGCTGGGCCCGTGAGCCATGGCCGCTGAGCCTGCGCGTCCGGAGCCTGTGCTCCGCAACGGGAGAGGCCACAACAGTGAGAGGCCCGCGTACCGCAAAAAAACAAAAACAAAAACAATATATAATAAATGCCTCTTATTATGTAAAGAGTTAAATATAATAAAGCAATATGATATTTTAAGATCTGTGGTTTACTGGGAAACACAGCAATCTAGCAAGGGCAACACAACAATCTAGCCAAGACAACATACAGGAGGCTTTCTTAGTTTTATTGACCCATTATGCAAAGATTTATAGATTCAGTTGTATGAGAAATAGATGAGAAATGTATTTTCTATTTAATTTAATAAATATTTTATAATTCTGTGAATATTCTGTATTATTTAGACCTTAGACTCTATAGTATACAATTGATGGTTTCCTAGACCATCCTAGCCTGGTTTCCTAGACCACCCTAGCCAATGTCAACTCATAAAAGCTTAACTTCAACTCCCACCCAAATATCAAACACACTTATGTCCTTATAATGAGTCCCACACAATCTTATTGATCATCATCAACAAAATGGTGACCAATTCTACTATGATCAGTGGAACTGAAGATAAAGTGTGATGTGCTAACTTATGACGTGTAAAGCCTTTTGAATCCACAACTGGATGAAACAAATCTACATCTCCAAAGCACACAACATCAGCAAAGACATGCTCCTTTGCAATTTTTAATGGATAAAGTAAGACATCAGTAGTTTTCAGTGGAAAAAAAAATGGTTTGATCACTTCAAGAGGAGAATCTATAATATCAGAATCACAATCATCAATAAAAATATTTTAAAAAATTAAATTTTAATTAATTTTAATTACTTAAAAGTTCTTTGGTCAATAAAGAATGCCTATGCTTGCCTGTGGGAGATTTAGGAAAACAAAGTATATAGTTTAGATACAAATATCACTGCACTCAGAATTAGAAAGGCCTCATTCAATTCTGCCTGTGCAAGAAAATGACCCAAAAGGAATATTTATAATATAGCTTTATATTAAGAGTTTGGTTTTATATTCTAATGTTTATAGAAGTATATATTTATATTTTTAGTTATGGAATGAATTTTAGTATTTTTATGGTAGGAAATGGGTTGTCTGAAACTGAACCTCAATTTATAACTGACACTCAAAAAACCAATAAATGAACTTAGATAAAAGGAGCATTTTCATTATATACTTTTGGGAAGTGGATTTAGGAGGAGGAGAGGAATATTAATTTCAATAAGGTATTAAAAGCACTGATAGAATGAAAAATTCAGAGAGGTACAGGTAGGAAAATAGAACACTGAAGCCTAAAAGGGATAATATTCCAAGAAGGTGAAAACTGTATAAAATTCTGTAACTAATGACAGAAAAATCCAATGGATATGACAAAGTGAAGCAAGAAAGGATGAAAGTAGGGAAGTTGAAGGTCTAGAAGATTAGGTAAGAATACATGTCAAGTTCAATAACTGTTATCACTTAGTAACTTATCACAAGTAACTTAAGATGTTTAGTGGTCAGAGAATATGTGGTAAGTTCAAGCTTTTTGGGTTACTTTTATGAAATGACTTAGTCTAGGACATGGCTGTTTTAGTGAGAGACATAGGAGGAAATGGGTAAATCAAGTGAAAATGGAAGATGTCAAAGATCAAAAAGGACAGGGTGTCCAAAAGGTCACATCAATGGATGAAGTGACAAAGGATAATGAGAGAGAATGGGATAAAGAAGTTTTGTCAGGCAATGCAATAATTTGAGGAACACTAAAAAATATATTTGAGGCTGGAAGAGATGGCTATGAAGAGGGAGAAAATCTTAATAACGGCACCGCCTCTGTATCTTTAAAAATGACATATGTATTTGAGTTTTATCATAAAAATATCTGACTAAACAAATGGATGCCATTCAGGAAGACAACAATTATGTAAATCAACCTGCCACAGGCTAAACGAACATCCACCACCTTAAGTTTCAAGGAGATGATACACTCAGGAGAAATTATGCTTGTTCTCTAGAAGCTTGTTTCAGATTCAAAATGAAAGAGTTTATAAAATATAGCAAAATCTAAAAATATATATACTTAGATACATATAAAATAGACATGCTGATTGAATACAATTTCATATAATCACAATACTTAAAATCATTGAAAATTTCAATTTTGTTTGAAATTGCTTTTTCTCTAGACTATGGCACATGTTGAAAATATTAAGCCTTGAACTACTGTATTCAAACCACTCAGAGCTTTTCCAGTGCTAATAAAATAGCTGGTGTTCAATTTTAGTAACATAAAGAAAGAGGTTTTGCCTTAGTACTACATGACTTTCCTTGAATCAACCTAAAACCTCCAAATATGTCATCCAGTTCAGTTAGAACTTGTACTTTATAATGGTTCTCATTGACGCTAGGATGGAAAACTTGCAGTCTTTTAAAGAGACTGTAAATTAACTAAATTTGATAACAGTAATCCATCAAAATTTAGTTCCACACCAGTGGACATTTGCCTCACATTTGGAGAGTTAATGTTGCGAAACTTGTTCTTAACCAACTTTAGATTTCCATCTCTCTACTTCCCCTTGGTGGAAAAGAATTGTTTCTAAGAATAAGTAATAAAGCCTTCTTTATTTATTCTCTGGGAACACTATTTCCACTGCAATAAAAAACAAGGAAAAAGTTACCCTTCTTCCTTGTGTAAACCTTCATTTAAAATGTTACACCTGTCAGGCTGATAGTACAATTTAGATATCAACAAATAATACTTACCAATACATACATCGATCTTTCCTTTAATAGCAGCTTCATGCAGAGGGGTATAGTTCCAGTTATCCCTGGCATTTGGATCAGCTCCTTGGCACAGTAACAGACTCACAACCTCAGCATGGCCAAAAGAACAGGCATTATGAAGCGGGATGAGACCGCCATCATCACGAGCATGGACATTAGCACCCATCTGCAGTAAGTGTTCTACGACATCCTTCCTTCCAAAACCTAAAACGGAAGAGGGAAAATATTTTATACTGTAAGTCAATTTTGTAAAAAGAACCATTAGAATTCCTTTAACAATATCAACAAATACGAACAACTGAAGTACTGTGTTCTATAGCAAAAAGGTTAAAAAAAAAAAGTTGCCATTCAAATGGATTCTCTCATCTCACAGAACTTAGAACTAAGAAAGCTCTTCCCTTAATTTGCTCAGTTCCTTCAAAAAACATTTCTTCAACATCTATTATGTGCTGGGCAACTGTGCTAGAAATGTAAAATGAATGAGGCAAGATTCCTGTCCAAGGCATTCACTTTCCCCTCATGCTTCACAAGACAAAATCGTATGTATAAAATCCATCTCTACGTTTTAATAAAGGTTATTTAAATACCAATGACAACCAAATCTAAGCCAAATCACAACAGTCAACATTACACTAGGGCAACTGGAGAAGAACATATGGAAACCAGAAATATGTGGTGATAGTTTGGTTACAAGATATTTGAAAAGGAAGAAATAAAGATAATGCCATAACATCTATCTTGGGACTGGTAGCCAAACTAAATGAATGGGTAGTTAGGTGAAACAATTCAAGCTTGGATTTACTGAGTTGGAGGAAATTTTATGACAAACAAGTGAGAATGCAGGCATTTGGAAATACAGAGCCAGAACACTGGTGAAAAGTATCACAATTTTCAGACAGAAAAATGGTGGGGGGTTGTCAGAAGAGCTAGAAAAAAATCTAAAGCACTGTAAGGACTAGGCAAGCACTGAGAAAGGTAAGGAAAACCAAGAAAACACACCATTATGGAAGTCAAAGGGCAACAACACTATGCAAAGTCCAGCATGATGAGCATTTAGTGAGATCAATGGAGAATGGAAAAGAACAGTTATTTTGACAATTTTAAAGTCATTATAGTACTGTGATGAAGTTACAAGCTACATTGCAATGGGTTAAAAAAAAAGGAAACTGAAAATATTAGTATTTTTATCTTTACAGCTTAATACTGTCATTTATGATCCTTTCTTTCCTACTTTAAATTTAACTAGAACTTAACTAGCTAGGTATCACTACCTCCATGCTATTCCTTACCATGCAATGCTGTTAGAAAATGACATCTTAAATAAAACTGAAAAGCAATAAGGGTCCTATCTTCCTTTATTTTATGCATATATAAACTAAATAAATGAGAACTATGTGGAAAATAGAAGGAAAACGAAAAAGGTTTCTTTCAACGTTATGTCCTCCACACTATCTTTAGAAATCCATTCATTCCAGGAAAGCAGGCTCTAAGAAAAAGTCTTCAAAGTAAAAGATATGTTTCCACAGATATTTATCAGAATTAGGTTTCCACAGAAAATATTCTTCAAATTAAGTTGAAAATTTGGGGTGAAAAGAAGTCAATTTCATATTAGTAACTGGAACACCAAAAGTATAGGGTACATGCTAATGTAACTATCACCATCCTGCTGTTTCTTTATTATCTGCCGAACTTAACAGATATTACATTCTGTTTAATTCTCTGACTTCAATGTGCCTCCTGCCTCTACTGTCACAGACCTACTCTCCCACTGGGCCATAGGTGCTTTCTTTACCCATGAAGATTTAGTGATTTTCCTGCTTTATAGATCTGAGTAAAGCCTGAGTGCAAACACACCCTCATCAGTGTATTAACAGTGTTTGAGAACTAATTTCCTTTCTTCACTAATAAATAAAGATAAAATAAGATACTTCTTAACGTATCAATTGGTACTTTAAAAAATACACGTTATAACTTTGAAGCAAAATAGCAAAGAGTGTGTTTACTTTTTACTAAAACTTTTACATCTAAAATATAAAACAAAACAAAACAAAACAAAAATGCTTGGTATCAGCAAGGAAGTGGTGAAATGGAACTGTGCTCACATACTGATAATGTGAATAAAAACTGGTATGACATTTTAGAAAAAATGTAGCATTATCATGAATAGGCTTAAACAAATATACTCTCTGACTCAACAATACCTCTTTTCAAACTTTATCATTTAAAAATGATTCATATATGAACAAATATTTTGCATCAAGAATATTTATATAACATATTAGAGTGATGTGGCCACAAGCTAAGGAATGCTGGCATCCACCAGGAATACTCAAGGAACAGATTCTCCTAGAGCCTGGTAGGGAGCACAGACCTGCCAACACCTAGATTTTGGCCCAGTGATACTGATTTTGGATTGACAGCCTCCAGAACTGTGAGAGAAAAGAATTTCTTTTAAAGCCATAGAGTTTGTGGTAATTTGATACAGCAGCCACAGGAAACTTATACAGGTAGTTTAGAACAAATTATTCCTAAAGTCTATTTTGTTTTAAGTGTTAGAATCATACAATTTGCTTTGTAAAGTGGAGAGAAAGTAAGGGATAAATACTTCCATGCAATAGTTTGGCTACCCCTATTGTATGTTTTTTCTTTCTTTTAAAATAGAAGTGAAGGAAATTAAATATTACAAATCCAAAGTTATCTATGGGAGGGAACAAATAGTATTGTATTAACTTATTTTGCAGAGAACTAAATTGTGCTGTGTTATTATAAGTAATTTTATGGCCAACTTCTTTTGTAGGTACTTGTAGACCATATTTAGCTACATCTAAACAAATTGGAAAATGGTGAGAATAAACATAAAGAGAGTCATCTTCAGAGTAGTTTTTGGAGTTCTATGCTCATTCCCTGAATCTTTGGTGGCAAGGAAATTCTTCATTTGGTGCTATGTTGGGGCCTGTGAATCCTTATGAAGTGATCTTGTGGAGTCATGTGGAGGAATGTGAATGCATTTGGTCCCAGACATAATTGTAGATAGAAGTCATACACCAGGATATGCCACTTTTAACAGTTTCACTAGAATTTTGTGTTATGATAGGAACTTGCAGGCACATTAATGTTGGTGTACAAATGTAACATGTATTTTCCCCTCCTTTTAGACTTACTTGTATGTGTAATACTGGGTCTAAAATTATTGTATTAAAACAGTATAAATTGAATGCCTACTAAACAAATAAAAATAATATTTATCATAACATTATTTATAGAAAATCATGGAAATTAGATGTCCAACAATAAAGACTCTGTTAAGTGAATGATGAAGTGATGGTTTTTGATATAATACCATCCTGTATTAAAAGGATGCTAGAACGCTGTGAATGTACTTAATGTCACTGAGTCATATACTTTAAAATGGCTAAAATGGTATTTTATTTTTAAATTGCTTAAAATAAACAAAATTTTAACATTTTAAAATTCATATATTTTACCACAATGAAAAAAAATCACCAAAAAAGGTATAGACCATACACACACACACACACACACACACAAAAAACAGGATATTACAAAAAATTCAACAACATAGATATTTTTTTAGATCAGTCTTTTAGATTAAAAATATATAAAACAAAATATAGGAGAAAATATATATATATATTTGATACATAGATGGGTAGAAAAAGAGACTAAATCACTAAGCAGTAGAAGTATGGAATATTTTTATTTTTGATTATCTGTTTTCTTAATTATTATATAAAAACATAATTTTGTATAAAATATATGTGGGTGTACACATATAAGTTTATAAAAGAAGGTGGAGGTGAACAGTCAAAACCAGTAAAGATACATTTTATATGGCAATTATGACATAAACTCTTCTAATTTGATTTTGTATTAAAATACATTATTAAATCAGAGGTTTTGTTATCTATGAAACAAATAAGTCCCCTATTTAAAGTACTGTAATTTAGAAAACCACACATAAAAAGTTTATCAAAACATATACTCTACCTGTACTGTTAAGCACAAATCATAATTGGTCATTCGGCATTCTATCCATGTTGAATGCATATGCATTATTTTTCACACATAAAGAGAATTCGTTATCTCTGATGGTTATATAAGGCCTTTGTTTCATAACCAAGGTTTGTAGTCATAATTATCTCTATAATTGATTTGTTTATTTGGGTCTAAAGAACCAAAGTAAAAATAATAATTAGGGTCAGTTCAAAGAACTACATAGAATTTGAAGTAACGTATCAATAACTA
The DNA here is from genome assembly GCF_003031525.2 of Neophocaena asiaeorientalis asiaeorientalis. NCBI lineage: Eukaryota > Metazoa > Chordata > Mammalia > Artiodactyla > Phocoenidae > Neophocaena > Neophocaena asiaeorientalis. The sequence goes on from NW_020175192.1 coordinate 12,376,614, forward strand.
ACTCAAAGAAACAGTCCCTAAGTGAAAGCATTACAGACATACTGCAGACAAGATTTTCAGCGTCCTAGCTCGTCAAGCTAGCACACATTTAAAAAAGTTAAGTCACAGCTTTTAAAAGGAATGTTGCTACATACATACATATATATATATATATATTTATTTATGGTTCAGTATTATGAAGTACAAAAGGAAAACCAATGAACCATCTGCCTCCGATCCAAAGGTTGTTAAAAATTAAGACAGAGTAATACTCTGATTTTTACCAACAAAACAGTATGTGCTATGACACTTCCAATCTGAGAGTTGTACAACAGGTATAATTTAGCTTTTACAGAAAAATTCTTTTTGCTTAAAGTACATGCCCTATTCTTGACAACAATAAAAATAACAATAATAATGGTTAAGTATCTAACATTTAGTAAGCTCTTATGTGTGTCAAGAAGTATGCCAAATGCTTGACAAACATTGGCCCCTGTGATAACACCCTGTGAGAGATACCATTACCCTCATTTTACTGTTGAAGAATTCTTTCCCTCAGTCCTGATATGTGTGAACTGTACTTCCAAACACACATCTCAAATCTGCCTGATCCCCGGTGCCACCAGCTTGGTTTCAAGTTCCACAATCTCTTGTCTAGACTTCAGCACATAACCTGTTTGTCTCTCTACTGTCACAGCTGCTGCCCGACAATTCATGCTTAACAGAGCAGACAGAGTGATCTTTTCAAGGCACATATCAGATTAGGTCACTTCCCTACTTAAAATCCTGCAATGGATTCCAATAACACACATAGAATATTACTAAAATCTCCTTATGACATAACAAGGCACTATGTGAGCTGGCCACTCTCACCTCTCCCATCTCATTGAGCTTTACTAACCCTGTCTTCCATTTTTGTTCCCTGGATATGACAAACTTATTTCAGTCTAGAGGACTCTGCAATTGCTGTGTGCTCTGCCTGAAGACCTTGTACCCAGATCTTCACATGCCTAGCTCCTTCTGTCATCCAATTCTCAGCCAAAAGGTAACAACTAGGAGAGACTTTGACTGACTACTCAATTTCAATTCACCCACAAACGCACACACATTCTTCCGTCATTGTTTTCAACATGAGTTTTTTGTTTTGTTTTGTTGTGTTTTGCAGTACGCGGGCCTCTCACTGTCGTGGCCTCTCCCATTGCGGAGCACAGGCTCCAGACGTGCAGGCTCAGCGGCCATGGCTCACGGGCCTAGTCGCTCCGCGGCATGTGGGATCTTCCCAGACTGGGGCACGAACCCGTGTCCCCTGCATCGGCAGATGTATTCTCAACCACTGCGCCACCAGGGAAGCCCCTCAACATGAGTTCTTTACATATTTTGGATATTAACCTCTTACCAGAAATATCATTTGCAAATATTTTCTTTCATTCAGTAGTTTGCCTTTTCATTTTGTTGATGGTTTCCTTTGCCATGAAGAGGCTTTTTAGTTTGATGTAGTCCTACTTGTTTATTTTTGCTTTTGGTGTCAGAGTCAAAAAATCATCACCAAGACTTATGTCAAGGAGATTACCACCTATGTTTTCTTCTAGGAGTTTTATGGTTTCAGGTCTTACATTCAGGTCTTTAATCCATTTTGAGTTAATTTTTGTGTATGGTGTAAGACAATGGTCCAGTTTCATTCTTTTCCATGTAGCTGTCCAATTTTCCCAATCTCATTTATTGAAGAGACTGTCCTTTCCTCGTTGTATATTATTGGCTCCTGTCATAAATTAATTGACCATATATGTATGGGTTTATTTCTGGGCTCTCTATTCTGTCCATTGAGCTATGTGTCTGTTTTTATGCCAATACCATACTGTTTTAATTATTTTAGCTTTGTAATGTAGTTTGAAATCAGGGCATGTGATGCCTTCAGCTTTGTTCCTCTTTCTCAAGACTGCTTTGGCTATTTGGAGTCTTTTGCGTGATTCCATACAAATTTGAAAATTGTTTGTTCTATTTCTGTGAAAAATACCATTGGAATTCTTATAGGGGTTGCATGGAATCTATATATTGCTTTGAACAGTATAGACATTCTAACAACTTTAATTCTTTCAATCCATGAGCACAGAATACCTTTCCATTTATTTGTTTTCTTCAGTTTCTTTCATTAATGTCTTACAGTTTTCAATATACAGGTCTTTCACCCCCCCTGGTCAAATTTATTCCTAGGTATTTTATTCTTTTTGATACAATTGTAAATCGGATTGTTTTCCTAATTTCTCTTTCTGATAGTTCATTATTAGTGCAAAGAAAGGCTACAGATTTTTATGTATTGATTTTATGCCCTGCAACTTTATTGAATTTTCTTATTCTAAAGCTTTTTGATGGAGCCTTTAGGATTTTCTATATATAATATGCCATCTGCAAATTGTGACAATTTTACTTCTTCCTTTTTAATTTGGATGACTTCTAGTTCTTTTTCTTGTCTAAGTGCTCTGGCTAGGACTTCTAATGTTATGTTGAATAAAAGTGGCAAGAGTGGACATCCTTGTATTGTTCCTGATCTTAAAGGAAAAGCTTTCATCTTTTCACCACTGAGTACGACGTTAGCTGTGAGCTTGTTATATATGGCCTCTATTATGTTGAGTTATGTTCCCTCTATACCCACTTTGTTGACTGTTTATCATAAATGGATTTGAATTTTGTCAAATGCTTTTTCTAATTATCCCCTTTTCTTGCTGGCAAACAGAAATTCTATTTTGCTCAGGAATTGGACAGACAATATATGCTAAGAGAAGGCAATCCTTTCCCCAGTCCAGGGAGTGACTCCTGATTACTCTAAGCCGGAAAGGTGATTTCATTCCTCTCTGTCAGTGACTGGCAATGAGACAGCAGGGAAAATCTAGAAACTTCTGAAAAGATTTTTCTCCCCATTAAGAGAAGGTGTATGAAGGAAGAGGGTCCCTTTCTCTTTTCTCCTTTCCTCTCTATTTTTAGAAAATTTCTCATAAAAGGTGGTGACATCTGAAGCCACTGAAATGATAAGAAGGTCAAGGGAATTATGAAAATAATGGCACAGATCCTTCCTATGCTCATAAGGTACTGGACCAACTCTTGAACTTCCTACCTCTAGACTTGTCAAGCAGGAAATAAATGTCCTTACGCTTTAAGTTTCTGTTGGTTGAGTTCTGGAATATCTATAGCTGAATCCATGCAAATTGATACAAACATCTGTTCATGTATTTACTGACAATTTAGGTTTCATCTGTCAACTATCAGACAGATATCTTGGCCCAATTTTTCATTTGTCTTTTTTTATTGTTTTGTAGGAGTTCTTTATATATTCTGAACACCAATCTTGTGTTGGTTATATGCATTATAAATATATTCTCTGTGTTTATGGCTTGTCTTTAAACGTTGTTTACATTGTGTTTGATTTCAGACAAGTTTTAAACTTAAACAATCTTTCCCTACATACATAGGAAGCATGGTTTGTGCTTCCTATGTGATCTTTAAAGTATCTTTCCTATTCACATACTTTCCTATATTTTCTTTTAGATTACTTTTATAATCTTGCTTCTCACATTTAGATCTTGTAAGTATGGTGTGAGTTAAAGATCTAATTTTATTTTTTTCCGTATCTTTTCTTTTCCATCAGTTTGTTTGTTCAACAGTTTAACTTCAAAATAAGCCTAGATATTGAGTAGGGCAATGTCAATCCACCCGGTTCCTCTTAAAAAATTATATTGGCTATTACTGTTTTTTGATGTTCAATATAAATATCTTCAAGTTCCATGAAGAAGCCTGTTGGAAATTATTTTCTTTAAAAGCTTACTGATTAGAATTAATTCTGAAAAGTTGAAAATTTTAAGTACTGAGTCTTCTAATCCATATGTATGATATACCTCTCCTTCAATTGAGGTCTCTTATGTTCTTCTATTTTTCTCCATTAATACCCTATGCATATCTGTCAAGGATTATTGGGTATTTTAAGGTTTTCATTGCTTTGGGGATGGAAGGGGCAGTGGTGCATTAGGAAAGGTCAGTAAAACCAGATCACGCAGAACCTCTGAGTCATAAGTAACAGAGTCTGAATTTCAGCAGGGCAAGCGAAGTAGCAATAAAAAGTTCACACTGATGAATTCTTCTTCCCTAACCAAACTAAGTAATAGGAACCTCTTGTAAATTTCAGCACATTCTTTCCCCTAAGCAGTAGGAGAAACAATTACATTATTTCACATACTCAAAGAAATTTTAAAATATACTATGTGGAAAGCATTGTGCTGGCACTGGAGGAAAACCTAAATTCATTACACATTACCTAAACCCAATATACGTACCAAGTTTCTTATTCTAATGTTAAGAGTTTCAATTAAAACCACTCAAAAATGTTTCAATATCAAATGTAAGGTCATTGGTATCTATTCACTAGATCTGAGTTCATAGAGACAGTAATTTGTTTCAGTAGTGTTCAGCATTTTAAACTGCCTAAACTTAAAGCTTCAAAGGAACAACCTTGGGCAATGTTAAATCTTGTAAATAACAACAATGCATTCTAAAATTTAATAAAAGGAGAAAAACCTAAACTGTTTGGAGTATTAAAAAGTGACGTTTTGGGCTTCCCTGGTGGCGCAGTGGTTGAGAGTCCGCCTGCCGATGCATGGGACACGGGTTCGTGCCCCGGTCTGGGAAGATCCCACATGCCGTGGAGCGGTTGAGCCTGTGAGCCATGTCCGCTGGGCCTGCACGTCCGGAGCCTGTGCTCCGCAACGGGAGAGGCCACAACAGTGAGAGGCCCGCGTACCGCAAAAAAAAAAAAAAAAAAAAAGTGACGTTTTAATTTATAGTAGCAAAGTCATAGCTTAAAGACTCTTTCGACCTAATTGGACTGTCAGCAAAGTCACAAGCACTATATATCATTTGAACTGCTAAATTCATTGACTTATACTTATAAAACCAATGAAAAAATTTATACTGCATCTCTCACATATACTTATTTATAATTTTTTTCCTTAAGTGCAAAAAAATTATACTCAAAAGACACTCAAAGTAACAATAAAATAAGTTTGGGACTGTCTAGCAAAATAACTCATGAACTTTATATATATATCCTGACAGAAGACATAACATAAAGTAAGTTGGGAAAGATAAAAAGTTACTTGGTGACAGATGAGACGTGTTCACTGTTCTCTCAAAAAACATTAGGAAAAACTTGAACCTAAAATATCAGAATAGCCTGGTTACTTTCTTAAGTATACCAAACCACCTCCACCCCCATAAAAGCATTAAAAAAAAAAAAAACAATGACAATAAAATTACTTTCAATGAAACAAATTTCAGCCATGACACATTTATGCAATAATAGCTGTAAGGTTCCTAAAGTAACTTTTCTTTCCCAGCTAACAAAGTCATCATTCAGCAATTTAATACCAGTAGTTCTAGATATCCGTGAGCATCTCTAAAGGTCCATTAAACACAGTAACTTATAACTGTACTGAATTAAAAATTAATAAATGATGTTGGGAAAACTGGACAGCTACATGCAAAAGAATCAAACTGAACTACTTTCTCACACTATATACAAAAATAAATTCAAAATTGATTAAACACTTAAATGTAAGACCTGAAACCATAAAGCTGCTAGAAGAAAACACAGGCAGTACGCTCTCTGACATCAGTCTTAGCAATAGGGATGTGTCTCCTCAGGGAAGAGAAACAGAAGCAAAAGTAAACAAATGAGACTACATCAGACTACAAATTTTTGCACAATGAAGGGAACTATCAACAAAATGAAAAGGCCATCTACTGAATGGGAGAAGATATTTGCAAATGATGTATCTGATAAGGGGTTAATATCTAAAATATACAAAAAACTCATACAACTCAACATTAAAAAAACAAACAACCCAATTTTACAAATGGGCAGAGGACCTGAACAGACATTTTTCCAAAGACATACAGATGGCCAAGAAACACATTAAAAGTTGTTCAACATCCCTATTCATCAGGAAAATGCAAATCAAAACTACTATGAGCTATTAGCTCACACCTGTTGGAATGGCTATCATCAAAAAGACAACAAATAACAAGTGTTAGTGAGGATGTGGAGAAAAGGGAACTGTTGTGTAGTGCTGGTAGGAATGTAAACTGGTGTAGCCAATATGGAAAACAGTATGGAGGTTCCTCAAAAAAACTACCATATGATCCAGCAATTCCACTTCTGGGTATTTTTCTGAAGAAAACAAAAACACTAAATCAGAAAGATATATGCACCACTATGTTCATTGCAGCATATTCACAATAGCCAAGACATGGAAGCAACCTAAGTGTCCATCAACAGATGAATGGATAAAGAAGGTATTATACACATACATACACACACACACACACACACACACACACACACACACACAGAGGAATATTACTGTGCCATAAGAAAAGAAGAAAATCTTGCCATTTGTGACATGGATGGATGTAGAAAGTATTATGCTAAGTGAAATAAGTCAGACAGAGAAAGACGAATATCGTTATGATTTCACTTACATGTAATGTAAAAAACAAAACAAATGAACAAATATAACAAAACAGAAACAGAGTCACAGATACAGAGAACAAACAGGTGGTTGCCAGAGGAGAAGGGAGTTGGGGGATGAGGGAAATTAAGAGATACAAATTTCCAGGTACAAAATAAATGAATCATAGGGATGAAACGTACAGCATAGGGAATACAGTCAATAACAATGTAATATCTTTGTATAGTGACAAATGATAACTGATTATTTTGTAATGTATAGAAATATCGAATCACTATGTTGTGTACCAGGAACTAATATAATGTCATGAGTCAATTGTATTTAAAAAGTAAACAAGGACTTCCCTGGTGGCACAGTGGTTAAGAATCCGCCTGCCAATGCAGGGGACGCAGGTTTGAGCCCTGGTCCCGGAAGATCCCACATGCCGCTGAGCAACTAATAAGCCCGTGCTCCACAACTACTGAAGCCCGCACACCTAGAGCCTGTGCTCCGCAACAAGAGAAGCCACCGCAATGAGAAGCCCGCACACCGCAATGAAGAGCAGCCCCCTCTCGCGGCAACTAGAGAAAGCCCGTGCGCAGCACGAAAACCCAATGCGGCCAAAAATAAATAAATAAATAAATGAATACATAAATAAATAAATAAATTTAAATTAATAAATATTTTTAAAAGTAAACAAACTCATAGTAAAAGAGATCAGATTTGTGGTTATCAGAGACGGTGGGGGGGTGGCAGGAGGGGGAGCTGGATGAAAATCGTCAAAAGGTACAAGTTCTAGTTACAAGATAAATAAGTACTAGGGATGTAATGTACAACAGGACAAACAGAATTAACACTGCTCTATGTTATACATGAAGAGAGTAAATCCTAAGCATTCTCATCCAAGGAAAAAATATTTGTTTCTTTTCCTTTTATTTTTTATCTATATGAGATGACAGATATTCACTAAACTTATTGTGGTACTCATTTCATGATGTACGTAAATCAATCATTATGCTGTACATCTGAAACTATACAGTGCTATATGTCAATTATATCTCAATAAAACTGGAAGAAAAATAATTTGAATCACACCTGTATCTTGGCTGATGTGCAGAAGGCAGCCTCAAAATTAGGAGTACCTAGCAGAGCAGACCCCTCTCAACATGATGGGTAATTCTATTAACGTTTTTGTACAGGCCTATCTTCTAGTCTTTTAAAGTTTTTAGTTTTACTACTTTTTATGAAGGAAATTATATGCCCCAGAATTATGTTCTAAGCTGGGAGTTGGGGAAAGTCTTGAAAGTCTTGTGATATATTCTTTAAAATGTCAAAGGTTTTCTATACACTGGGTTAAATTTATGCAGTCCAATATACACAGAACTGTAGGTACCTAATAATAGATTTCTGCTTACTTTATAAGAAATGTTCTATGACAAAGAAACATGCATTTTCTACTTAACATTAGTCATAATTGCTTCCTCTTCTAACTCTATTAGCCTTTAAATAAAGAACTATTTTACACTTCATTAGATCAGAAGTCATGGTTAAGACTTATAAGAGTATATTCCGTTATTTCTAAAATAACAGTTTAGAAAACAAACTACAAAATGACTTCTATAAAGCAATGATGTTGCATATATTTTTCATTTATCAAAGGTGGACTCTGACCAATTAATTTTTCCATTTTATAGAACCTGATTTAGAAAGGAAAACACTTATACTCAGATAAAAGTATTTCATTAGCAAACACAGTTAAAAATGTGTTTTTTCCAAAAACATTGGGAAATCACCAGAAGCAAAAGGGTACAAGACAAATCCCAGATTCCAGCTTAAAAAAACAAAACAAACAAAAAAACACTGTAAGAAATCATTCCTCCTTGGGAAGAAAAAAAAAAAATGCTTGGGTGCCATTGTGGGAAGAAACATGAGCTTAATTGCAGAAGATCAGTTATCCTGGACAGAAGACAGGCCAGAGGAAAGTGATCTGTGTCCTTTTCACTCCTCAACATTATCACATTGTCCCCTGTGCTGTGGAATATGAAAGCAGTATCTACAGCACACCTCTAGCCAAAAGAGAAGGGGTAACATCAAGGTAAAATACTGGAACTTGGCTGAGGTGGGAAGCAAAGTACAGGTGGACTCCCAATTAGGCAATTACACGACAGTGATAGCACTCACCTTGTGCAATTGCTCAGTGAAATCCTCAACAACTACGATGTAACCACCATCCAGAGCCTCTCTACCCTGAGGCATGTCCCTATTTGCCTCAGACCACGTGGAGAACCAAAACCTAGAACACAGGTTTTTCACCAGTCCTAAACCGGACCCCCATCAAAACTCATCCTCCCAAACAAATGCAATATTGGCCCAAATAGTTGTTAGTTCCTAGGGAATATAAGCTCACAGCAGAAAATAATAAGATGTCTGAGGAGTGCAAGTACCATGAAAGAGCAAATAAAAGCAGAATTAACAGACCAAAAAAAAACATTTAAAATTGGCATATTAAATGTTGCTAGAGAAAAACTGGAGAATACTGAAAACACGAGAACAAAAATCTACCAAGTAAAACCAACTGGAAATATTATCATGAAAAATATAACAGGAGAAATAAAGAATACAATAAATTGACTGAATAATAATAGAAACAAAGGAGAAATTCCTGAGGAAAAACTGGTAGAAGAACTTAGCAAAAAAATTCTGAAAGGGATAAACAGAAGCAGAGAATGAGAAAAAACAGGTAAGACAGAGGATTGGAAGAGAGGAACGATATACGTAGAAATAATGACAGGATGTCTCATAATTAAAGGAAAATATAAAATTTCAGATTAATAAGGGTTCATGAAGTACCAAAGAGAATGAACACAAAAATGCAAATTCCTAGACTACTCCAGACCAACTGAATGACAAACCTGGGAGTGTGGCCTAGCAACCTGTTTTAACAAAGCCTTCCTGGTGACTCTGATGCAAAGTTTGAGAACCATAGCTCTAGTGCTTCTGGAAGTTTATAATCCTCTGAAAATTACATGTAAATTTTGCTATTTAAGTATATCTTTCTGGGGAAAATGTCCATACCTAGTATCAGATTCTCAAAAGAATGTTAACAAAATTAATATCTATTTGTATTAGCTCCACAGTTTTCAAAGTGTGGTCCATGGTCCCCTGGTGATCCCTGAGACACTTTCTGGGGGTCTGAGAAGTCAAAACCATTTACAAAATAATATTAAGATGATTTTAGCTTTCTTACTGTCAAGACAGTTATAGTGCAAGATCTTATAACATCATGTGTTGGACATTTGGAAAATGTACTCATGGTGCTCATGATGGTGCAAAAGCAATGGTAGGTGAAACTGCTGGCATCTTGGCATGAACCAAAACAGTGGCAGCAAACTATACATTGTATTCTGTAGAGCTGACATATATGGACATATATTAGTCATTGAATTTTTCACCACCAGGCCCTCACAGTTTAAAAAAAAAAAAAAGCCACCAGTTTCACTTAAGAATGTCCTTCATGAAAATGTAAATATTAATTTTATTAAATTCCAACCCCTCAGTATGTATCTTTTTTAATATTCTTGTGGCAAAATAAGAAATACACATTAAGCACTTCTGCTACACAACAAAGTATGGTTGTCTTGAGGAACAACACTTATGAGACCATTTGAGCTCTGTCTGACCTGTGTATTTGGTAATGAACAAAGTGAGCCTGTCACTTTTTCTCAAGAATGAACAAAGTGAGCCTGTCACCTCAAGGAAAACAACAAACAGTATTTGCTCCCAATGATAAAATGTGAGCTTTCAAGCAAAAAATGAGAATTTTTTAAAACTTGCATCTGCCACCATGAGCTTAAAAGTTTCTCGATACTTAAATGTGTATAGCTATAAAATCCATTTATATAAGATAGACCAATGGATTTCATTTCATACATAACAGAGTATGAAAAATTTATTGATATGGCTTCAGATTCCACATTGCAACTAACCTTTAAGACTACTTGTCAAGTCTGGGTGTAGTATCAAACAAAAAAATCTATGATTATCTGAAAATGCTATTAAAATATTCCTTCCTTTCCAACTACATATCTGTTTAAAGCAGGATTTTCTAAATATACTTCAATATATGTAATAAAGCACAACAAATGGCATGCAGAAGCAGATGAGAATTTGCCTGTCTTCTATTAAGTCAGACATTAACGTGACTAGCAAAGTGTAAAGTAATGCCTCTCTTCTCATTAATCTTTGTTTTAGGAAACAGTTACTTTTCATTGAAAGTGTGATTTACTCTAACACAGAATAGAATTTTTTATTTTCTCAGTTTTAAGTACTAATATAAATCTCCATCAATATAATATATATAAACAAAAACTCTTTCAATTATTTTTATGAGTGTAAAAGAGTCCTGAGATCAAAAGTTTGAGAACTACTGCATTTTGACTATAAATTTTTGCAAGGGCAGGAACTGATGCCATTCCATCATTTTGCTCCTTACAGCACTTACATTTATTGAGTTGTCATTGAACCACTATAAAACCTTAGGATTCATGCCAGATTCCTGAAAAAAGACCAAAGGGGGGAAACACACTATGAAATTGTCTCAATGACTGTTAATTAAACAAGCTGCATGAAGTTCTTTTGAATTTCCATAAACACCTCATGAATACTTAGTTTCATACTGCCAAAGAAGGAGGACAGTGACTCTCAAAAATGTGAATTAACAAAAGAGATGAAAGGGTATCCTCAACGTAGCACTGCTAAATATGCTACTTTCCATATTTCATGTTGGTAATATTAAGAAATGAGTTCTCTCTAAGGACAATGGAGAGACCATAATGCACACTATGATAGACATCCATCCCCATTTTAAAAATTTTAATTGTGGTAAAATACCTTTAACATAAAATTTACCATCTTAACCATTTTAAACTATCAGTTCAGGGGCATTAAACTTTCAAATTGTTGTGACTCCCATATGCTTTATTTACTGTTCAAAATGGTTTTTTTCTTGACTGCTTCCATGAATCAAAGCATACAGCAGCTTATCTTTGAGATTTTTTAACAAATTTAAGTAGTTTTTTAAAGAAAGGAATTGCTAAGATATCCTTCTTCCATTAAACTACGAGGCTCTTCGAAGATTACTTCCAATCACACTTTTTATGTTTAATTAGCAACTGATCAAAAGATCAGAGTCCAATATTCTATTAATCACAAATGTTCCAACAGCCTACTTACTAAAAGCATGGTCTCGATCTAATCCTAGTCATGTTTTAAGAGAGCATCTATATGCAGTTTTGCTTTATTTTAAATGTCTAGGAAAAAAGCTAGGGGAAAAGATGCCAAAATGACTATTATTAGCTGCACTGGGGTAGTGAGATGATGAACTACTTTCTACTGAACTTTCCAAAATGTGTACAATTACTTATATTTTCAGAAAACAAATTTGAGAAGGCAATAACAAACTGTCAAATAATAAAATGACTCAGAGAGTTGATTTCTTACTGCTACCAACTTTCTATTTGAGTAGGATTACCCAAACAATTTTAGGACACTCAGATAGGGGTTTAAATCTCGCTCCATCACTTAACAGCTATGTGACCTTAGACAAGACACCTGAGTCTCGGTTTCTTCATCTGTAAAACAGAGTTAAAACCTATCTCGTGTGATTGCTGTAAGGATTAAATAACACAGGGAAAGTGCAAAATTCACTTGAAAGCTTTTTTGTTGTTATTTTTATTAGCTTTTACTATTATTTAGCAACAATATCAATACTAAATTTATTCGTTTATATGCCAACAGAGCAGTAAAAGCACTTTGATGACAAAGAACTAGACTAATATATAAGAATTACCATTTATACATTTAAGAAAGACAATATCAGAAATCAGAAGTGTTAACTTACAAAGTTCATCTGCTCAAATATTTATAGAGCACGTACCACGAGCATTCCACTAAACTGAACACTGAACTTCTCCTTTTACCTCAAATTTATCTGCTTTCATAAAATTCTAACAAGGTAACAGCTACACTTTCCTAATGTTAAATTGTGTGGACCTTTTTTGGGGGGGGAAGGGCAACCAAGTTTTTGATAGCTTGCTAAAAGTTTTTTAATTAGTCTGAAAGGTTTTTTTGTTTCTTTCTTTCCAAAAGAGAACATTTTCCTGCAAAGACAAAAGCATAGCTTGGCATCTCTTCTCAAGATACTAGAAAAAAATAGCTAAAATGTAGCTATCAACTGTAATCCCATGTCATTTCTTTCTTAAAAACCCATTTTCCATTGTCAACATGAGAACAACCTGAGTTTTGGAAATGGAGAACTGTATATCTTATTTATTAACAAGATGGATGAGAACATCAAAATGGTTTCTATGGTTGGTCGATAGACCAGAATGAAGGCATCTGATCTTTATGGCTCATAATATACATACATATATCCTAGTTTTTCCAAAGCATTATAGCTGGGCATCAGGAGGTTTAGGTTATTTTTAAACCATACCTGATGATACAGGGACCTTGGCTTCAAAGATCTGGTCAATCAGTAAATTTAAAACAATTTTTTTTTTCAGTTTGTAGTTAATAAAGATTGTCTGCTTCATGTTTTTTTAAATCTACCGCAATGAAAAAAGTTGCAAGTCCACACAAACAAACCAACAAACATCTGCCACCAACCATTAGTTTAGTGTTCTACTGAAAAGGCAAAAGGGAGAGGAAAATTTACATCACTTTATCTCCCCTTTTTCTACAATTAAAACAAAAATGACAAATCTTAACTGAATAGGAAGCTGTTACATTCCCAAAAAAGTCTCAAAAAAAAAGGTTTACGCTCACACTACTTTAATTTTATACACAGATTCCTGAACCAACAGGCAAAACAAGTTTCCACTTGACAAAGAACCCAGAAATTCACTGCAGGGAAAAGCAATCCTGAATATCTGATGAAGCCTTAAAAGGAAAACCCAGTAGGCACACAAAAACAAAACACTCATAACTTTCCTCAATCACTCAAAATCAAATGATTTTTAGAAAATGAACCTCAAAGTTATCTTGAGCACCTAGGCTTTAGTATAAATCCCCAGAACACCGACACTACTCAGTTCTTATTATGAATCCACATTGATGATACAGGTATTAGGCCCCCCAAGATCAGAGCTACATCCCACATTTCTGAGTGTTCCTGTCAGAAGAATAAACATAGACCAAAGTAACTTCAAGTACCCTGACATACAGGAAAAATAAGAATTTAAGAGGCTCTTGTGTCTTCAATCGTATCTCACACATATTTTACAATCAACTACCAGAAACACTTCTTTGTCCATAAAGCAAAAGCAGGCTATTAAATACATTTAAGAATAAGCTACTGGGCTTCCCTGGTGGCGCAGTGGTTGAAAGTCCACCTGCTGATGCAGGGGACATGGGTTCGTGCCCCGGTCCGGGAAGATCCCACATGCCACGGAGCGGCTGGGCCCGTGAGCCATGGCCGCTGAGCCTGCGCGTCCGCGCTCCGCAATGGGAGAGGCCACAACAGTGAGAGGCCCGCGTACCGCAAAAAAAAAAAAGTATAAGCTACTCTAGTGTTTTCAACTGCATTTCATCGCAAGACTCATGATGATGCTGATTCCTTCCTAAAACCTAACACTAAAATAAAATACATTTTCTTTGCATGATTTACATTCCTTGACCACTTTTCTTCTCCTGGGCTCTAAGCTTAAGATACCATTTTTTAAAAACATATTTACGCTCACAACTTGGTCCTTAAAGATATGTATTCTATTCTCCAGATATATTTCTCTGGCCTTTTAACTGCCAAAGAATCACATCTGGTTTGGAAGGAAGGCACACCTAGCCTGTGATCTATTCAGTTCCTTGGGAACAAAAGGGATGCCCCAGGGGAGGAAAAAAAGGCAGGTGACTAAACTTCTTGTTATTAAAACTTCTATGTAAACAGACTATGAGAAAGACATCTTAACTATAAAATGCCCTTAGCACAATGTCTCTGGTAAAGGCTCTCTAGAAAGTGGCATGTAGGCTATATAAACTAAGATATAAAATGATGTTTCATAATTTAAATGCTACTACTGTAAGAGATGATCCTGCAAACCTTTCTGTGAGACTTCATCTATTCTAGGTCAGACCTGCATGTCCAACATGAGGAGGAAGGACAAGGGGAGTTACCCTCAACATCTCAGACCTCTATTTTTATCCTTGAAATTACTTAGCAATTAATTTCTGTAAAAATGAGCGGTAGAAAAAAAATGAGGTCAAATCCCGTGTAAAGTTCTTATAAGAAGAATTTGAGCAGAAAAGCATCCCTATAGACAATATACTAGAAGAAAATGCCCAAAAAAGACAAAATTATGCTCTACTATTTCAATATTAGCTAAAAGACAATGTGCAAATGATGTAAGATATGAAAAACTAGCATATGTGAATTAGAAATAAGATGACAGAACTCAGAAAATAATTCAAAATAAAAGGTTATTCCAGAAGTAAAGACTAAACAAGAAGGAAAACAAAAATGAAAAAAAAAATACCACAGACAATGTCTTATGACAGGGATCAGTGAACTACAACACTTGTGCCAAATATGGCCACTACCTATTTTTATAAATAAAGTTTTATTGGAATATAACAATACCCATTCATTTATGTATTGTCTATGGATACTTTCATGGCACAAAAGCAGAGCTGACCAGTTGACACAGTTTAAAGAGAGACCACAGAGGGCATGAAGCCTAAAATATTTACTGTCTGGCCATATATAGAAAAACTTTCCTAACTCCTGCCTTATGAGAAATGAAAGGTAAAAGGGGAAGACCTAAATAGACATTTCTCCAAAGAAGATATACAGATTGCCAACAAACACATGAAAGAATGCTCAACATCACTAATCATTAGAGAAATGCAAATCAAAACTACAATGAGGTATCACCTCACACTGGTCAGAATGGGTATCATCAAAAAATCTACAAGCAGGGCTTCATGGGTAAGCTGGGTCAAAGTGAGAGAGTAGCATTGACCTATATACACTACCAAATGTAAAACAGATAGTTAGAGGGAAGCAGCTGCATAGCACAGGGAGATGAGCTCGGTGCTTTGTGACCACCTAGAGGGGTGGGATAGGGAGAGTGGGAGGGAGAACACAAGAGGGAGGGGATATGGGGATATATGCATACATACAGCTGATTCACTTTGTTATAAAGCAGAAACTAACACACCATTGTAAAGCAATTATACTCCAATAAAGATATTAAAAATAAAATAGTATAATCAAGGACCTTGCCAGACAATAGAAAGTACAGAAAGATTCCCACTCCAGGACTGAAGCATTCTGACTCACTTTTTTACCCACTGATGGGCAACAGTTTAGAAGACATAGTGGTTTTGTTTTTTTTTTTACTAGAAACTACATTTGTGCAGTGAAGTGGGGGGCGGGACAAGCATGGACATGCTGAAAAAAATCAGGAGAAAAAGAAGTGAGTCAGGCAACCTCTACATAGTTAAATGTGTGTTGATGTAGAAACCACTCAAATCAAAAGAAAGCATAAAACTGCCCTACATATTTTGCTGGTTTTGGTACTGAAGAACCTCATATTACATGTCCTAATTCAAGTCATATGTTAATTAATGTTAACCATTAAAGTTAACCAGGAAGCCTATTTCAAAATTTCTTCAATTTAAAGTAAATACCGTGAAATTTCAGAATTCAATGCTTCGTTAAACATTTTTTTTTTTTTTTAAATAAAGACATCATCTGAACTTTTCTTTAAAAAGAGACGTCATCAGGGGTATTCCCTGGTGGCGCAGTGGTTGGGAGTCCGCCTGCCAATGCAAGGGACACGGGTTCGTGCCCCGGTCCGGGAAGATCCCACATCCCGCGGAGCGGCTGGGCCCGTGAGCCATGGCCGCTGAGCCTGCACGTCCGGAGCCTGTGCTCCGCAACGGGAGAGGCCACAACAGTAAGAGGCCCGCGTATAACAAAAATATGTCACTACTAGGAACTGAACTCAGGAGATATATCGTTCTAAATTAATACTATTTCTAAAGCTTTCACTACCATCCTTTGAACAATAGAAAACCAGGGTCAAGAATCTTAATTGTAGAAGAAAAAGTCTTATATAAACTCGTCAACAATAAAAGACTGGATCATTTTGATATGGCTATCTTAAGAAGGTATTAGAAATAGTACTTTAAGAACCTGTATCAACAGTGGAAACTGAAGACTATGCTTCTAGTTGTGGATACGGTGATTCCATTATTAATACTGTCTCTAAGCCACATTTTAAACTAATAATTATCACAATCCACAGTGAGATAGAAAGGATTCTTAATTCTGCTGCTGGAAAGAATTATGGTTAAAAAAAAAGCATAAGGATTTAAATATGAGTATGAGTTCATACCACTTCAGAGGGTCTTAAAAATGGTTTCATTTCACTCTATAGAACTACACTTATATTTATATGGAAATAAAGGCATTAATTAACGTTCTTCCTTCCCATCTTTGCTTGGCTAGCTTGGACTCATCCTTTAAATCCCTGTTTTAAACAATCTCTTTAGAAAGACTTCTTCTTTAAATGACCTAAAATCAGGACAAGAGTCCTTACTGCCTGCTCCAAAAGAGAGTATAGTGTACTTTTCCTGTCACTCTAGGTTATACACTTTGTGGGGTTTTGTTGTTGTTGTTATTTAATTTCCGCCCCCCCACCCCGACTGAAGCTCCATAAGGGTAAGGAATACCTGCCACTTGAAAATTGTGTCAGTGTTTAACACCAACCTATGATAAGTAATAAAAGATTCGTGCAACAAAAGAACTACAATTTTTAAACCTTTCCATCCAAGGGACTGTATCAATTTCCTATCTTTAAAACAGCTCTTCCATGACATTCAGTGACTAGCATTCTAACCAACTAATAGTCAACTGAGAATTACTTTTAATTATCCAGGCTACACATGATGGAGAAGACTAGATTTAACAAAGCTTTAATGCTTTAATGCTAGGAACACAAACATGAAAGCATGGTAAATTGACTACAGAGTGTTGTGCATTTAGACCATGGAGAGTTTTACTGTTTTTGTTCTTTTTTCCACACTGCACTAAAAAAAATTATTTTTTTTTCTCTAAAAAAGCCAGTTCAAGATTAGGTTCTCGTAACTACAACATAATTACAGGGCTGTTTTACTGTTTATCTTCTAGCTTATCTGGGTACACATAAAACTAAAACAGAATATAAAGTAACTATTGTGGCAAACAGAAGATGTGATTTGGGAGATAAGCACTATTTTATGTGTGACTAATCCTAAATAAGTACATTATTACCCAAATTAATATAACTAGCTATCACCTGTTAGTGATTACTTGTAATGCAATATTGTGAGAAATGACAAGATCTGTGAAACAATGTGTTAAAATAGTCAAATATGGAATAAAGTCTGCAAAAGCAAAAGGTCTCGTTTCATTCATTATAGATCTATCATTTGGCCTAAAGAAAAAGAAATGATTTTTCATCTAAAATAAGCAACACCGTGAGCATGCATCTACTTAAATGGAAGCCTGTTTATGACTCAATTCACTACATTCCTAACAGTAGTGGCTACATTTCAAGAATGGACCCAGCCATCTAATAATGATTTCCTGTAAGTGTTTCTCATATTGTTGATCATGACTCATTAATGGGATCACAAACAGCATTTGTAAGAAAGGAAATGGAATAGGATATAAAATATCAGAGTGCAACACATGTAGCAAGGGATAGAATTGTTTCCTGAAATTTTGACTCAGTTTGTGTGTGGGTGACAATATACTGCTAAGTATGGGCTGCAAAAAATAAAATGTGTGAACACCATTCCTGGAGTATATGCCCCCAATTACTTCTTCCCCCCAAACACTGCCAAAGTAGAAACTCCATCAAAATTACTCACAAAAAAGAAAAGTGACCTTAAACTTGGTATGTTATAATTGTTTAAACTTGATTTCACAAACTCTAAAATCAAAGTTTAAATCCAGGTTCCACTACTTCTAGTGAACGTGGGCTTATTTAAGCAGTATGTGCTCCACTTGTGTCATCTATAAAATGAAGATAAAAATATTTTCCAAGTTGTGGTAAAAATAAATAATGTATTTAGTAAGTTTAACATATGCTTTACCATTAACAGAAAAAAGTGAAGGAGAAACTTAGCAGAAGTAATCTTCAGGGTATTACCTCTGATGTTTGTGTGTGTGTGCGTGGTGCTTTTTCATTGTATATATTTCTATACTACATTAATTTTACAATGTACATACAACATATACATTTTTAATGTAGCGTTTCTAATGTATATAACATTACCTTTATTTTTTTTAATTTATAAAATTATTTATTTATTGGCTGAGTTGGGTCTTTGTAGCTGTGCGCGGGCTTTCTCTATTTGCAGAGAGAGGGCGCTACTCTTTATTGCGGCGCGCGGGCTTCTCACTGCGGTGGCTTCTCTTGTTGAGGAGCATGGGCTCTAGGCGTGCGGGCTCAGTAGTTGTGGCCCGCAGGCTCTAGAGGGCAGTCGCATGGGCTTAGTTGCTCCACAGCATGTGGAATCTTCCCAGACCAGGGCTCAAACCCGTGTCCCCTGCATTGGCAGGCAGATTCTTAACCACTGCGCCACCAGGGAAAGCCCTACCTTTATTTTTTAAAATATCAATAGTAGGTATCTAGGCAGTGAGATTATGGTCCTTTTTGTTTTATATTTCTCTGTATTTTATAAAAATATGTTATGTGTTTTTAAAAGAAAATAGTCAACTACTTGCTCAAAAAAAAAAAAAAGACAAAAGTGTGTAGTGCTCCAGCGTTTAGGAATTAGCATTCTGGGGGGAGAACTTATGCGCCAGATGCTTCTCACTAAATCCTCACACAACCTCAGTATATCACTTTTGCCCAAGAGAAAATGGAGGCAATTGAGATAAGGTAAATTGTCTGTTACAAAACTAACAAACAGCAGTGTCCATAACTTCAAAGCCTATATTTCTTCCGCCATCACATAATGCATCCAAATAGTCTTCTCCAGTTGTTTCATACAGGCACCTTTCGATCTACCCAACTGGACTGTAAACTCCTTGCAAAAGGGGGGAAAGTTTCACTAACTTCATTTATGTCTCCCATTGGCCCACTAAGAAGACTACGATAGCTACTTCTACACTTGTCGAGTTACATTAAACTTCTTTTGGTCTATACTGTCCTCCTGGGACCTACTCTTGCAAAAACGAAATAAACTAGCAAACAAACGACAAAACTACTCTAAGACTGTTCAGATCTAACTTTATTCCTGCACGCTCGTAACTGAAAAAGTTTAAGTATACCCATATCCTGAGTACCAGTAAAGGAGTTTGGGGATGAGTACAAGGATCACTGTGCAAACGCTAAAAAGAATGGATTCACACGTTCCCCTACCACGCCCCCTGTTACCCAGGCACCACCTAAAGAAAGGAACCTCAAGTCTTCCCGAGAAGTGTTGAAGAACCATAACCACGCCCCCATTGTTCCATCATAATAACTTGTTTTCTTTCCCGACCCGGACCCCCGTCCCCAACACCAAAACCCTTAATAAACAATTCAAAGTCTCTGACCTGCAGCGAAGTGCAGGGGAGAAGACTTCCGGCCGGCCATGTCCTTAGCATTCACGTTTGCCGCGTCCACCAGCCTCTTTACCCGGGACACGTCCCCATTGCGACAGGCCTCCAACAGTTCCCGGAGGGCCCCGCTCACTGCTGGGACCCCTGGCCCAGGTCCTGCTGCCCCAGGTCCCAATGTTGCTGTGGTGCTAACTCCGGCCGCCTCGGGGCTCTCCGACAAGCTCGATCCGGGGGAGGATGGAGAGGAAGATAAGGAAGAAGTCGGGGAAGAAGAGGACGACGGTGAATTGTTACTGCCACCGCCGGCTGGGCTGGGAGCGACCCCGACGGCAGATGAGGCAGGAAGAGCCGGGACCACGGGAGCGGCGGCGACGGTACAGACTGTGCTCGTGGTACTGCAACAGCTGGTACTGTCAACTGGGTCCGGGGATCGGGGCCTGTCGGGCGGATCCCGACTGCCATCCCCCTCCGGCAGCGCTAGGCCGTGCCGCGGGGAGGCGAAGGGGGCCAGGCCACCCACCGTAGGGGAGGCTGGCGTGGTCCCCGGGGCCAGGCCGGGGCTGAGTGGGGGGGGAGGTGGCGGCGGCGGCGCCGAAGCCCCTGGGGCGGGCTGGAGCTGTTGTTGATGATGGTGGTGATGATGCTGAGAGCGACGCGACGCCGCCATCTTCGGACTCCCCCAGCACTGTCACTGCGGCAACGGCCCCACCGCCCGCCCTCACTTCCGACTGCTGGACCAATTAGCACCCAGCGCACAGGAAATGATGCTGGGAGCGGTGGGCGGGGTCAGAGAGTGGGCGGGAAGTATTGGGAGCTCCGAGAACCGCCGCGGAAGGGGGCGTCGCCCTGTAGCTGAGGGGCGGGCTTTGTGACTCCTTGGCGGGCTGGTCGGGGAGATTTGAAAGCTGGAGCCATCCTAGGCTTAAACGGGAAGCTTTTCCTGCCTTTCTCACTTTTCAGCCTGCTTACCTTGCCCTGTTCCGTTCAGTTGCCAGGTCTTCTTCAGTCTTCCTTTTCTTGCTCCAGAGCCTGCTATTGAGGTGGAACTCTGTGCAAGGTATGTGTCGTTTATCAAATATCAAGTGCCCTTGTCTGATAAATGGACTAGTTAGTATCTACCTCACAGAATTGTTAGTGGGATTAAATGAGCTAACATATACAGATGCTCCGTACGTTAATAAAACACAACTATAATTAGCCCATTGGTAAATTTTATTTGAAATGCAGACTTTTTCCCATCTGAATGAGAGTTCTCACTTTATGTATTGTACTTCGTTAATATCCCATTTTAAAATAGTGGTTCGGATTGCCAGGATTGAAATTCAAGCTCTGTCGTGAATGAGCTGGGTAAATTTGGACAAACTATTTAAACTCTCTGTGTCTCAGGTTCCCCTCTGCAAAATGGAATTAATAGTTCAATAAATGTTAACTATTAAAATTGTGGGTTTTTTCTATTCTATTATCTCTGTACTTTTATTTCTCACCTTAAGCTTGACCCAAATAATTACGAATATGTTCCTTTCTTTTGAATTCTTTTTAGCTGACCTTCTCATGTCTGTTCCTCTCATCCCTCCTCCCTCCCTCTCCCAAACTAAGATGAAAAACTGACTGCTCTACATCCATCACTCACCTTCAGAAGCCATTCTTCAGCAATTACTTTATCTCTTTTTCCTCTGCCTATACCTACTTTTTTTGTCTACCATCAAAAGCAATGTACCAATGAATGGGATAATCTCAGTAAGGTCTGCATTTCCTGCCTCCTGTTTAATAGTAAACTAGATATTTTGGAAATTTAGACAAACAACATTATTCCAAGAGAGTGGACACAAATGGAGCTTCTGTGTCTAAAGAAAAACCCAAGATTTAGATGGGTCAAGTAGAAATTTTGCTTCGCAAAATACCAAACTATGTGATAAATTTTTCTTTCACATGTTCATTATGAAATATAAGTGTGATGCTAATATTCCTATCCACATAAATAGGTAAGTTTCTTTAGGACTACCATCTAAATACAACAAGGTCAGGAACATAATATTATGAGTGATATTTATTGTCATCTAGTCTGGGGTTGCAGATTATAACTCTAACATTATCCATGTGTTTTATAAATTTGTGCTATTGTTCACATATTGACAAATGTGTGGCTGGATAGGAAGACTCCATCGGTGTAACTAAAATCTGTCCACAACACACATTCTCCTGGTTTTGAATCATAATGCACAACAGAGGGTGGCATTGAGGCGTGGGGGTGAATCAACATGATGCATTAGATGCCCATAACTCACCTTGTGCCCCTTGACTATGACCTTCTCCCTGAATGGGAAACATAGGAATTATCTCACTGGGTACCCTGATGGATCACAAGAAGTAGTGATGGACCCTCATAGATCACAAGAAGTAGTAATGTTCACCCGAATTCAAAATGCATCTAGCATGTCTGTTTATCAGTACAAAATAAATTTTAAAGTTTCTGCTGGTTGAGATAAAAAGGCTGAATTGCCTGAAACTATTCTACTGGTAAACTGTGTCTGAAAATGCATTCAATCAATTGGAAATTGCTTTTTTCCCCTCCACTGGAAAGTAGTAAAAGTACTTAACATTAAGTATTTATAAGGTTTGGGTTTATATGGACTAACATTGAGCTCTAAACATGAAAAAGCAGATACCATTACCTGATCTTTTATAGCTAAACAATTCCATGAGGGATGCACTGTACCCTCGGGAAAAGAGCAAAGCTTATAGTAAAACAAACCTGGGATTGAATCACATCTCTAATGATTACTAGTTGGCTAGTCTTGGTAGATATGCTTCAGCTCTGTCATTCTAAAATTCTGATTTTACTGTAGCATTGTCGTGAGGATTAAAAGTCCTGGGTGTTTTGTAAGCACACCTTGGTTGTTAGTTTCATGCTCTAACGTGTCATACATAAAGTGTTAATAGCCACTATCGGTAGCTGTCTCCTCACAACTTCCTTTACGACAAAGATAATGACTAGAAATAAATAGCCACTATTTTACATGTAACAGGAATCTTAGGCAGAGAAAAATCAGGTTGAATTGTTTCTTCATCTGAAAATTCAAGATTCCATACGGGCCTTGTTTCCAATAATTGTTGCAGATCAAATTTGTGTAGCATCTTACCATTTTCAAAAATGTTTTCAGAAAAATCATGTCCGAGTGGTATAAAAATGTGAGCACATAGCACTCTCTTAAGCCATGTTGTTGATACAAAGGAAAGAGCCACCAACTCAAAGGTCACTCACCTTCTGGACCGTGTTGTGATGTTTGTTTTTCCCCCAAAGGACACACTTTGTAAATCACACAATCGTAAACTTGTGCAGTCTCCATATTTCAATTAGACTTGGTGTGTTTATTCCATTCATATGCTTCCCAGTAATCTGCTCCACATTCACGTTCACTGGTAGTGGCTCCAATCTGCTAAGTCCACTTATTGTTTGATGCTCTGTGCAATGCCTCTTCTGCAACCACAGCCCAAGCTAAAGCTATAGTTTGGCTGAGGCAGTGCCATTTCCTCACCTGGGCCTTAGAAAAAGATAATGTTATCCTTATGTCATTTAATGCCCATGATGCCAAAGGGCCAGATATTTCTATGAAGATATTACTACTAAGCTAAGAGAATTTTTAGCTGAAGTTTCATCCAGAAACCCAGGAGAATCTTTTTTTGTAAAGCTATAGGTGGGCAATAATTCCAACAGCTGCAATCATGCCAACCACATTGTATCAGAGAAAATTTTATTTAAAAAGCAAAGTAACTATTACAAGGCAGGAAAATTACAGTAATTTAAAGATCCCCTATATATTAGTTTATTAGCATCCCCCCCCTTGGAAATTTTCGGTAGCTTTATATCTTTTACACAGCAGGGTCCTCTGCATGTTGCTCACAAGACATCCGTAGTCTGCCCTTTTGATAACTTGGCTTTTCTCCGAGTATGGTCTGTACACTTGGGAGGAGTATTGAGTTGAGCCAGGAGTGTTAGTTCCAGGCAGAGAGGCAATATAAATGTAAGACAGTAGTTAAGAATGTGGATTCTGCATTTAGACTGCTTGGATATGAATTCTAGCTTTGTCACTGGCTAGCTGTGTGTGATTAAAGGATGGCCCACCCTATGTTCTAACAGGGATAAATAAAAACCTACTTGCTGTACTTTAAAAATAGTAAACTAGCTTTCCCACCCAAAGCATTTCTTGTAAACAATTTTTCCACAAGTAATTAAAATCGTACATATATACCTCATTAAGGGTTAGCATGTGGCTTCCTCACTCAAAAAAGATAAATACCTGGTCATAAACAAGTTTAGAAAAGTTCCCAAGTTCATAAACATGTTTAGAAAAGTTCCCGAAAGTTCTGGAATATACTGATGAGGAATGATATAACTAGCCAATAATGCATATGTAATGATGTAATATGAAATGATGGCTTACGAAACTTTGCATGTAGCCAATCAGAATAGGGCTGATGCCGCTGCTAACCAATAGATTGTGAGGCACACCTGGAGGGCTCAGCCTCCCCAGTCAGAACACAGGGCCAGCCAGCCAAGCCTTGTTGAGTGTTGATTCCTGCGACTGTCAGGGGTTGCAGGCTCCCACATAGTGTTGGTGAGCCATCTCCTACCTCCAGTGGAGATTGGAGCAAAGAACTCTGGGAGCAGAGATCACCAGACCTACTGGCTGGAAATAAGTGGCAGCCGAGGGAGCGAGAGGCACTAGTCCATCCCAGAACAGGATTCCACCCGCTTCTCCAGGCGCTGACTCCTCTTGCCTGCTGGCATCGTTGGCTTGTTGAAGGAAATAAATGAGTGAAACCTGTTTGAGTTAAATGGTGTGTGTGTGTGTGTGTGTGTGTGTGTGTGTGTGTGTGTGTGTGTGCAGTTTCTCTTGTTGCGCATTCTTTCATATCGTCTTTGTTTTGAAGATGTTGCTCAAAATAAAACACTGAATAATCCAGAAGTTATTCAACCTCTGTAAACCCATCTGCAAGGTGGGGATATTAAGAGTTGTGAGAAATAAATGAGTTAATATATGCCACGTGCTTAGAACAGCTTCTGGCACATGCTAAATGCTATGTAAATGTCAACCATTATTATCAAAAACTGGAGAAGGCCTCTGGTATGGGACATTAAAGGCTACCTGGGAGACAGCACTGGTTTTGCCTGTCTAATAACAAACAGGTTCCTTTTCACCCAATAATGTTGATATGCAGCCTCTCGTACATACTTCTTTTTTCACAGTGTCTTAAAGGAAGGTCTAATAATCTTGGGAACCGGAAGGGGAAAGGCAGCTATTCCCTCCTGGCTGTAGTCATGATGTGTGTGCTGGGTGCAGTGGCGGGTGGAGACTCTGCAAAGAAGGGATGCTCAGCCTGGAACTTTGCGCATCTCTCCCTCAAAACGTTCTGTCCACAGTACTGAGAAACCACAGTGGCTATAGTGTGGGAGTCCACCATAGCCCCCTCAAGGGAAACCAACACAGCCATGGTTCCTGAGGTCAGTGACACATGGATGTCTGCAGAAATCTCCCACGGAAGTTGAGCTTACCACCATAAGTCACCAAATACATGAGAGGGGCCTACAGCATGAGAGAGAAAATGCAAACCCAACAAATGGAAGGCCCTGTATCAGAGAAAACATAATAGAACAATCCAACATTCATTTTTATATCCAAATAATAGTGCCCCAAAGATAGCCATGCCCTAATCCCTGGGATCTGTGAATATGTTACCTTACATGGCAAAGTGGATTCAAGGTTGCAGATAAAATTAAGACTGCTAATCAGCTGACCTTAAAATAGGGAGATTTTCTGAAAAGACAATATAAGGAATGGGAGAAAATATTTGCAGAGGATGCGACTGACAAGGGATTAATTTCCAGAGTATACGAACAGCTTATAAAGCTCAATATAAAAAAAAAACAACCCAATCAAAAAATGGGCAGAAGATGTAAATAGACATTTCTCCAAAGAATACATATAGATGGGCAACAGGCACATGGAAAGATGCTCAACATTGCTAATTATTAGAGAAATGCAAATCAAAACTACAATGAGGTATCACCTCACACTGCTCAGAATGGCCATCATCAAAAAGTCTACAAATAATAAGTGCTGGCGAGGGTTTAGGGAAAAGGGAACCCTCCATTATTGGTGGGAGTGTAAACTGGTGCAGCCACTATGGAGAACAGTATGGAGGTTCCTTAAAAAACTAAAAATGGAGTTACCATATGATCCAGCAATCCCACTCCTGCACATATATCCAGGAAAGATGAAAACTCTAATTCAGGAAGATACATGCACCCGAATGTTCATAGCAGCACCATTTACAATAGCCAAGACATGGAAGCCACCTAAATGTCCATTGACAGAGGAATGGATAAAGAAGATGTACATATATGTAATGGGACATTACTCAGCCATAAAAAAGAAAGAAATAATGCCATTTGCAGCAACATGGATGGACCTAGAGATTATCATACTAAGTGAAGTAAGTCAGACAAAGACCAATATCATATGATATCACTTATATGTGGAATCTAAAAAACTGATACAAATGAACTTATTTACAAAACAGAAATAGACTCACAGACATAGAAAAGAAGCTTATGGTTACCAAAGGGGAAAAGGGGAAGGGAAAAGTTAGAAGTTTGGGATTAACAGTTACACACTGCTATATATAAAACAGATAAATAAGGATTTACTGTATAATGTAGGGAACTATATTCAATACCTTGTAATAACCTATAATGGAAAATAATCTGAAAAAATGTATATGTTATATAACTGAATCATTTTGCTGTACACCTGAAACATAAATCGGCTATATTTCAATTAAAAAATAAATAGGGAGATTTTCCTGGATTATGTGGACGGCCTAATGTTATCACAGGAGTTCCTAAAAGTGCAAAAGGGTGGCAGAGAAGGAGATTGCAGTGATGCAATGTGAGAAGGACTCAAGCAGCCATTGCTAGCTTTGAAGATGAAGGTAGGGAGCCACAAGCCAAGGAATGTGGGCAGCAGCTAGAAGGTGAAGATGAGGAAACAAATTCTCCCTTAGAGCCTTCAGAAAACAGTGCAGCCCTGCCAACGCCTTGATTTGAGCCCAGTGAGACCCCTGCCAGATTTATGGCTTGCAGAACTATAAAATAATAAATTGGCATCATTTTAAGCTACTAATATGTAATAATTTGTTACAGCCGCAATAGAAACTAGAGGGCATTGGAAAATCAGATGGTATGAAGCCCCTTGCGTATTTTTCCACATGACAATAGGCTGAAGTTTCATAGTTGCTGCTACTTGGTATCGCCAGAGGGCAATTGTTCTCTACCATTCCTTTTGTTGATTTACATCTAGATGACTTTACTCAATAAAGACCTGGCCCCTATAGGCACGGGAGTGTTTTCTAAGTGCCAGGTGCCATACTAGGAAGTGATTACCAAAATGAATTAGACATGGCCCTCAACACTGAGTGTTTATGGTCTAGTGGGGGAGATAATGTCAACACGATGTGAGTGCTCCAAGGCCAGTACATACAGGGTGCTCTGGAAACACAAAGCAGCCTGTAGCCCAGCCGTGGGTGAGCACTCAAGGAGGGGATGGTGCCATGTCTCAAATAATAAGATCCTAGCTTCAAATAGCAGCAGTATCACTGTCACTATACGGTACTCACTACATATCACATGTACATGACCTATAGTGCGTTATGTCTTAAGTGCCTTATCTTCATTAATTCATTTAATCTTCCCAGTAACTCTACTGTAATTAAATGCATTTCACAGATGATAAAAGTGAGGAACTGAAAACTTAGGTTGCTTGCCCAAGGTCACAGGACACTTAATAGTGTGGAGTCACCATTTGAAGCAAGGTGTTTTGGCTCTGGCGCCTGGGCTTTTAACACCTACCCTCTACTACCTTCTATAATAACTCCAGGACTTTTGCTTGGATGCCAGGAGTGAAATTAATGCCTTTGCACACAGTGAGACCCAAGTCTCTTCTGGAGCTTTATCTTGCCCTGATTTGCAGAGATACTAGTTCTCTTCAAAGGTAAAATAACTCCCTTTAGCCCCAGTGTTTTCACTGGAAAAGTTTCTAAGAAATGGCTGTGCTTTAAGGAGGCATAGGAAGTAGCCAGACAGGTAGATGAAGGAAGAACAAGGGAATCCTTGCCCTCTTCTTTTCTCTGTGTGTATGTACTTCCTGGGTAATTCCATCCATACCCACGATGCAAATAACACTCATCAGGTAGTCACTTTTTTTTTTTTCCTACGGTACGTGGGCCTCTCAGTGTTGTGGCCTCTCCCGCTGTGGAGCACAGGCTCTGGACACACAGGCTCAGCGGCCATGGCTCACGGGCCCAGCCGTTCCACGGCACGTGGGATCCTCCCGGACTGGGGCACGAACCTGCATCAACAGGCCGACTCTCAACCACTGTGCCACCAGGGAAGCCAGGTAGTCACTTTTTATTGAGACTTTTAAGGTATGTCAGGTTAGTTTTAGCAATCATTAAGCTCAACCACAGTGAATGAAGCAGATTTTATCAGGTTAACCAAATTCTTCAATGTCATCTATCCATCCATTTGGTCATTCATCAAATATTTTTGTGTGCGTACCAAGTGCCAGGCACAGTTCTACATTCTGAGATTATAGCAGTGAACAAAACAAAACTTCTTGCTCTTGTGAAACTCATATATCCACCCAAGAGTCATAGACAATCAGCAAATAGGTAAAACCTATAGCCTGTAGGATGGTGATAAACAATGCTACAGAAAAAATGAGAGCTGGGGAAAAGGGTGATGGAAGTAAGGGTTGTAATTTAAAGGAGCAAGCATGGGTATATCTGGGGGAAGTGCGTTCCAGGGGAAGGCAACAAAAAATACAAAGGCCCTGGGACAGAAGATAGTTGGCTTATTCAGGGAACACCAAGGAAGTTCATGTAGCTGGAGCAGAACGAATGAGGAGGTGAAAAGAAATAGAGTCGAAGAATAACAGAAGATCAGATTGTATTATAAAGTCATAGCAGAGCTGTATTGTAAGTGAGATGTTGGGCACTGAAGGGTTTTGAGCAGAAGAATGGCATTATCTGACCTCTATTTCTAAAAGCTTACTCTAACTGCTGTATTGAAAACAGATTCTAGGGTGGAAGAGGCCATTAAAATGTAAGAGATGATGGTGACAAGAAAAGAAGTAAGAATGACTCCAAGGGTTTACCTGAGCATCTGGAAAAAAAAAAAAGTTGCCATTTATTACTTGGGGAACAGTTAAGGGAGAAGATGAGGAGTTTGTTTTTGGACTTGTTAAGTTTAAACTTGTTATTAGGCATTCAAGTGTAGATAGTTGGGTATATGAGTCTGGAGTTCAGAGGAGAAGTCAGAATGAAGATATAAACAAGCGAGTCATCAGCATATAGACAATTTCTAAAACCATAAAACTAGATGAGATCACCAAATGAGTCACTATAGCTAGAGAAGAAGTCCAGGGACCAAGCCTTGAGGCATTCCAATTCCACTGCTGAGAGGAGCAGGCAACGGAATAAAACTAGTAGAATGCGATATTCTCGACACCAATGAAGGAAGTGATTCAAGGAGGAGAATAGTAGATCAAATTAGAGACCTCAGTTCTTCACCCCTCCCTGTGTCCACGCTCTTTGCCATATGACTTTGTAAATACTCCCCTTAAAGATAGAGCATATTCAGCCCTTTGATTTTGAGCTCAAAGACATGATTTTTTTGGCCAACAGAATGATGGTGGAGGTGCCCATGCCAGTTCTGAGTCTGGACCTTAGAGGCATCCTGTGTTTGCACTTGCCCTCTTACAGTCTATCATCAACAGGAGAGAAACGACCTAGTTAACACTCTGGTCCAAGAAAGATTAGAAACTTATGGAACAGATCAGAACCCATCCTGCCACTTGGAGCCCACCCAGCCCAGTTGAGCCAAGCCTACATCAAAAAACCCCTCGTGTGACCCACAGATGAATAAGCAAAAATGTCTTAAACTACTGAGTTTTGGGGTGGTTTTTTACAGAGCACTTTTATAGCAATAGTTGACTGATAACAAGGAAAACAAGGAGATCATAAACTGTCAAATACGACTGATAGGACAAGTAAAATCAGGACTGAGAACTGACCATGAGATTTAACTACGTGGAAGTTACTGGCAACCCTGAAGAGCTGTTTTGTTGAAGTGTTGAGGTGATAGCTTGAATGGAGTAGGTTCAATAGCGTGTGGGAAAAGAGGGATTGAAGAAAACTAGTAAAGGGAATTTTTAAAATAAACTTTAGTGCAAAGGGAAGGAGAGAAATAAAGTAGCAACTGGAGCGAGGAGTGATGTTGAGAGGGCTTTTTTTTAATACTAAAAAAGAATGTATATATGTGTATAACTGAGTCACTTTGCTGTACACAGAGACTAGCACAACATTGTAGATCAACTATACTTCAGTTAAAAATTAATAATAAAAAAGAAAGGGCCTTTGTTTATAGATGTACTTTTATTTTCATATTTGTTTTCTATTTTATCATGTTTTTATTAATGAATAAATACTATTTATATCGTTTTATAGAATGTTTGCAAATGTTTTCAGATATTCCATTAAAGTAGTTAAAATATCATTGTGACTTATTCTACCCAATTTCAAACATTTAGAATATCATATTTGCCAATATCCTCTTTTTTTAATAATAATTCTATTGAGATACACTTCATATACATTCGATTCACCCCTTTAAAGTGTACACACCGGGACTTCCCTGGTGGCACAGTGGTTAAGAATCCACCTGCCAATGCAGGGGACATGGGTTCGAGCCCTGGTCCGGGAAGATCTCACATGCCGCAGAGCAACTAAGCCTGTGCACCACAACTACTGAACCCACATGCCACAGCTACTGAAGCCTGCACGCCTAGAGCCCGTGCTCCACAACAAGAGAAGCCACTGCACCGTAACGAAGAGTAGCCCCCGCTCACTGCAACTAGAGAAAGCCCACATGCAGCAACGAAGACCCAGCACAGCCAAAAATAAATTGAATAAATAAATAAATAAAAATACTGACGGAATTTTTAAAAAAAGTGTACATACCAATGAGTTTTAGTATATTCAGAGTTGTGTAACCATTGCCACAATCCCTTTTAGAACGTTTCCAGTAACCCCAAAAGAAACCTCATACCCATTATCAGTCACTTAAAAGGGAAATTTTGTTTGTTTGTTTTGCGATACGCGGGCCTCTCACTGTTGTGGCTTCTCCCGTTGTGGAGCACAGGCTCCGGACGCGCAGGCTCAGCGACTGTGGCTCACGGGCCCAGCTGCTCCGCGGCATGTGGGATCTTCCCGGACCAGGGCACGAACCCGCGTCCCCTGCATCGGCAGGCGGACTCTCAACCACTGCGCCACCAAGGAAGCCCAAAAGGGAAGTTTTTAAGATGGGAAAAATAAAAGCACATTTTCATGCTGATAAGAAGAATCTAGTAGAGAGGGGGTAATTCATGATGCAGTAGATAGAGGGGAGAATTTCTGGGGCAATATGTCCTCAAGTAGGTAAAAGGGATCAAATCTAGAGGACAATAACTGACAGCTCATCCTTAGTATCACAAAAAGGCAGAGTGTATGGGCACAGAAGCAGTACATGGCTATACATGGTGGGAGATTGAGAAAGCCTCTTGATCGCTTCTTCTTTCTTAGTGAAATAGAAAACAGAGAAGAAAGACTGTCTTTGTTTTTCCTTGCATCTCACTGGCCCCAGCTGGGTCACATGCCCATTTCTAAATTAATCCCTGTTGCCAGGAGAAATCCGTGCATTGATTGACTTGGGCTTGTGCTCCTGAACCAACCAACTCTAGGGAAGTTGGGCTTGAGCTAATCATGACCCCCTCCGGGGATCAGTTCGCCAAATGGCATGGCTCATGTTGAATGGGAGAAGGTGAAATGGACACTGTGGAGTCACAAAAATGTCCTCCTCACTTTTCACAATCACAATTCATAGCACAGGCTGACCTCAAAGCCCTAGGCAGAGTGTACTAGTTTCCTACGGCTGCTGTCATAAATTTCCGCAAACCTAGTGGCTTAAAACAACACAAATTTATTCTCTTACGGTTCTGGGGTGAGACATTTGCAATCCGTGGCACTGGGCTAAAGTCAAGGAGTCAACAATGCTGGTTTCTTCTGGGGACTCTGAGGACACAATGTTTATTTGAGTTTTTCAGCTTCTAATAGCTGCCATTATTCTTTGAGAGACAGAAGGTGATGTCATGATGGAAGCAGAAATTGGAGTGATGTGCTTTGGAGGTGAGGGGGTCACAAGTCAGTCTCGCTACGACTCCTCTTGCTTCACTCTTAGAAGGACCGTTGTGATTACATCAGACCCACCCAGATAATCCAGGGTAATCTCCCCATCACAAAATCCCTAATTTAATCATATATACAAAGTCTCTTTTGCCATATAAGGTCACATTCATGGGTTCTGGATTTAGGATGTGGGAATATCTGGGGAGCCATTATTCAGCCTACTACAATGAGAGTGCCAAAGAGCCCCTCATCTGAAGAGGAGAGAGAGGCTGCCCTAAGGGGCAGATTTGGGTTAATTTACCACATGGAAGGAGCGGGAGAAGACAAAGCATCATATTCAGTCAGAGGACTGCGATGGGGTTAACACTGTCCTTCCTCAGGGGCATATCAACTTCCTAGCTTCCTATGATAATTGTGTCCACAGAGATCTAGATTGCCTTTCTTTTCCATGAGACATCACACTGGCCCATCACATTGAGGATAGTATTCTGATTGGACCTAGTGAGCAGGAGTTTGTAATGACTGTGGGCTTATTATTAAGACATTTGCCTGTCAGAGGATGGGAAATAAATCCGAAATTCAGGGGTCTTCTGCCTCTGAAGGGGCATGACAAGATATCCCTCCTAAGGTGAAGGATAAGTTGTTGCATCTGACCCTCCTACAATCAGAAAAGAGGCACGACGCCTAGTGGGTCTCTTTGGATTTTGGAGAAGACATATTCCTCAGAGCGTATGACTCCAGCCTATTTACTGAGTGACCCCCAAAGCTGCTGGTTTGGTCCAAAACAAGAGGAGGCGCTACAACAAGTCCACGATGATGTGCAAACTGCTCTGCCACACAAGCCAGCAGGTCTAATGGTGCTTGAAGTGACAGTGGCAGATAAGGACACTGTTTGGAACCTTTGGCAGCCTCTATATGTGAATCCCAGCACAAACCCTCAGGATTTTGGAGCAAAGTCCTGCCATTCTTTGTGGATAATTATTCTCCTTTTGAGAGACTGGCTTGCTACTGGGTCTTAGAGAGACTGGCTGCTTATGCACGGCTCACCAATTTACCATGTGACCTGAACTGCCCATCGTGAACTGAATGTTGTCTGACCAACAGAGCCATTAAGTTGCACAGCACACTCTGTAATCGAATGGAGCTAGTATATAGGAGATCGGGCTTGAGCAGGCCCTGAAGGCACAAGTAAGTTACACGAGGAATTGGCCCAAGTGCCCATGGCTGCCACTCTTACATTATTTTCTCCCAGCCCGCATCTATGGCCTTGTGGGGAGTTCCCTAATGAAGAGAAAACGTCTGCCTGATTTACAGACGGTTCTGCACAATATTCAGGCCCCACAATACGCAAGAGCACTGCAACCCCTTTCTTAGTGGTAAAGGGAAATCCTTCTGTTAACGAAAACTTTGAGGAGTGCACCTGCTTGGCCATTTTGCTTGGAAAAAGAAATGGCCAGATGTGCAATTACATACCAATTCATGGACTGTGGCCAGTGGTTGGCAGGAGTATGATTGGAAAATTAGTGACAAAGAAGTCTTGAGAAGAGGTAGATACAGATAGACCTCTCTAAGTGGGTAAAAAACGTGAAGATATTTGTGTCCCATGTCAATACTCACCAACTGGTGGGATTTTAATAATCACGAGGATGGGATGACATGTTCCGTGGATACCAGTCAGCCTTTCCCCCAGCCCCTCTTGTCATCATCCAATGGACCATGAACAAAGTGGCCATGATGGTAGCGATGGAGGTTATGCCTGGGCTCAGCAGCATAGACTTCCACTCTCCAATGCTGACCAGGCTATAGTCACTGCTGAGGGCCCAGTCTGTCAACAGCAGACACCAAAACCAAGTCCCCAATATGGCACCAACCTGACGTGATCAGCCAGCTACCTGGTGGCAAGTTGATTACACTGGATCACTTCCATCAGGAAATGGGCAATGTTTTGTTCCTACTGGAATAGATACACTAGATATGAATTTGCCTTTCCTGCATGCAATGCTTCTGCCAAAACTACTGTCTGTGGACTTACAGGCTGCCTTATCCACTGTCATGGTATAAGCATTGCTTCTGATCAGGGAGCTCATTTCACACTAAATGAAGTGTGGTAATAGGCCCACGCTCATGGAATTCACTGGTCTTACCAGGTTTCCCATTGACCTAAAACATGTGGCTTGGTAGAACTGTGGAATGGCCTTTTGAAGAGAGTCAGATATAAGCGCAAGTTAGGTGGCAATACTTGCAGTGTTGGGCAGTGTTCTCTGGGAGGATGTTTATGCTCTAATTCATCATCCAATATATGGTGCTGTTTCTCCGATAGTCAGGATTCATGAATCCAGGAACCAAGGGCTGACTGAATCACTTTCCTATACACCTGAAACTAACACAACATTGTTAATCAACTATACTCCAATATAAAATAATTTTCAAAAAAAGCAGTAGTAGGGCTGCAATGATTGTTGTTGACTGATATCTATCTGACAAGTTGGTGGCTGGCCCATATAGATTGTTAAATATTTTGAATATTACCCCTGCATATGGGTCCTCACACGCATTGGGTTGCACATATGTACAACTCTACCATGTTGAAAGCTTCATGGAATCACACCTTCAATAATAGTAGTTCTGTTATTTTGTACGACACTGAAAATCTCACAGATATCCAACAAATACCAATCAGCCAGTTAGGTGCACTGTGTATTCATGAAATACCATCATTGATCACCAAGATCTTGTTATAAATGGTGAGTGGTATTAATGGCATTAAAATCATTGAAGGAGCTGCCCCCGGGCTTCCAGGGTCCCTTGTGCTTCTAGAGGGAGATAGAATGCAGCATAGTTGGTTTCACTCTGTGAGCAGGGTGCCCAGAATCATATCACAATCTCCCTTGGGAGAGCTCCATGCCAACCCAAAGGCACCTGAGGAGAAGTTCTTACGAACACCAGTGATCTGTATCTTGATCAAGTGTCATCTCAGCACCTAACTTGGACAGAACATTTGAACGTAGGCTGGTGGTTACAGCACTGCCATTTGGATTTATATCTCAAGCGCACATACACTTCATAAAGGGATCTATTCTATTATCACAAAAGTTTTTCTTGGATTCCATTTCTAGTTTTTTAGAAAAAAAGCAGAGAAAGAAAATGGATAAAATGTGACTAATGTGGGTAATTATCTTTACAATTCTCTCCAATACAGTACTCTCAAGTTCTTTTTATCGTTTTTCTTTCGGCCCTCTGAGAAACAAATCTCTCTGGCAATTTGAACTTATTGAAAATCTTTAGATGTCAGCCAACCCTTTCTAAAGAGCAAGAGAATCCTTACAGCTTTTTTCAAGCAAGATAAGAGGTGCTCAACTTTAATCATACAAAGCTTTTATTGATTTGGCTGACAATATCTTAAGCCTTGATTAATATTGGAAACTCATAATCATCACTATTCAGACTTGGAGAAGTGGAGGAGACCCAAAAAGGTCAGCTACCAAGGGTGGTCATCATTAGGGGAGGGGGAGGTCCTCCACAGTGACAGAGACATGGATTAAGATAGGGAACCCAGTGGCTCTTGGTCGCTGTTGAGAATACACAGGGTGCTTATTGGTCATGTGAAATCAAAGCAGATATAAGTAATCAGAAGGTAAGAGTTTATTAAACGAACTTCTTTCACAGCGTCTACTGCCATCATATAACAAGAATGATATCAATAGCATCCATTATCAAGTACCTGCTACATTGCTTCTCAAAGTGTTGCTAAGAAGTGGAGCCTATGCAGCACCCGTGGAACCCCCTTAGAATCCACTACCCTCAGTTGTCTGGCTTGAAAGTCTGTGTTCTTATTTTATTTCCTATTTTACTTTCCTTGAATGCCTGGCTTCTCCATTGCCAGGGATATTAGGATATTACTGAATCAGCTACACAGACTCTTTCCCACTATGATTTATTACAATCAAGTACCACAGGAAACAAGTGTGTAAGAGGATAGTTGGAAAAAATACCTTTCAGACAACCACATCTCACTATTATTTCCCTTTTGTAACACAGACTTGGCCTTATCCATCTACAACAATAAAATATGGTCACATATTTATACCCATATTTATATCCTTTCACTTGCCAAATGATTAAGAAGTCCAGACTTTCCCTAGGTGTCTCCTCTCCAAATATTCTCTAGAACTCCCAGGGGTGCTTATGACTGTTAATGAGTCAGTTCTTCCTGCCTGCTGCTTCCTGCTGGGAGGGTGAGAACTCAGAAATGTTGTTAAGATCAGACTTTACTGTCCTTTGATGCTAAGAAGGCCTGGTCTGTTTGTCTTGGATGTCTCCAGCTGTGGCTTTGCACCTTATATAAGTGGAATTATACAGTCTTTATCCTTTCATGGCTGGCTTATTTCGTTTAGCATAATATGTTCAAGGTTCATGCATGTTGTAGCTTGTATCAGAATTTAATTCCTTTTTTTTTTTTTTTGCGGTACGCAGGCCTCTCACTGTTGTGGCCTCTCCCGTTGAGGAGCACAGGCTCCGGACACGCAGGCTCAGCAGCCATGGCTCACGGGCCCAGCCGCTCCACGGCATGTGGGATCTTCCCGGACTGGGGCACGAACCCGTGTCCCCTGCATCGGCAGGCGGACTCTCAACCACTGCGCCACCAGGGAAGCCCAGAATTTAATTCCTTTTTAAGGCTAAGTAGTATTCCACTGTAGGTATAGAACACATTTTATTTATTCATTCATCTGTTGATGGACATTTGGGTCATTCCCACCTTTTGGCTACTGTGGATAATGCTGCTATGAACATTGAGGTACAAGTATCTGTTTGAGTTCCTGCTTTCAATTTCTTTGGCTATATAACTAGAAGTGGAATTGCTGGATCATTTGGTAATTCTGTTTAACTTTTTGAGGAACTTCCATATCACTTTCCAGAGTGGCTGCCCCATTTTATATTCCCACCAGCAACATGCAAGAGTTCCAACTCATCCACATCCTCACCAAATCTTGCTGTTTTCCATTGTGTTTTTTAAAAAATAATTTCCATGTCCATTCTAATGGGTGGGAAGTGGTATTTCACTGTGGTTTTGATTTGCATTTCCCTAATGACTAACCTTCCATGAGTCCCAAGCCTACTGATGGTAGTGCCCTTGGTTAGGAATGCCTGCAACACCCACTGGGCACACATTACTCCCAGCAACCTCCATAGACATTTCCCCACTGGGGCCCCTACTTACGACTGGGCCAGCTCTTACAGACATACTTCAGCAAAAACCGTCAGAGAACGCTGAGGAACATACTTTTAACTCACAAGTCCTGGAGGATATACAGCACACCCAAGGGCCACAGTGAGG
Organism: Neophocaena asiaeorientalis asiaeorientalis; assembly: GCF_003031525.2. Taxonomy (NCBI): domain Eukaryota; kingdom Metazoa; phylum Chordata; class Mammalia; order Artiodactyla; family Phocoenidae; genus Neophocaena; species Neophocaena asiaeorientalis. Next base: position 12,414,298 of record NW_020175192.1, read on the forward strand.
TCATGGATAAAGAGAGAGAGAGAGAGCTCAGACCTGGGGCTCTGCCTTTATTAGGATCTGAGAGTGAGGTGTCTAGAGTTTCTTGGGCTCACTCTTTATTGGCTAATTGAAAGGATAAGAGCAGGAATCGTAGCACAAGAAGGGAGCAGTGGGGTGCCCCAAGGGGATAACTCAATCAGTTATCTTGATTACCTTGGGCTTTCCAAAAGGGGACCTTCTTGTGTGAGGACAGCCTAGTCCCTTATCTGGTTGTTTTGCTAGTTGCTGTGTTATACACCTGGCAATATGTTTATTCAGAATAGTTGTCTTTTGAAATGAATGCCTCAGGAATTGAAAGTCAAGCACTTACACTACAGCTAGTGATATTGAGTATCTTTTCATGTGCTTATTGACATTTGCATATACGTACTGTATATCTATCTACCTATCTATCTATCTACCTGTCTCTCTGTCTATCAGAAATGCCTATTCAAGTCCTTTGCCTATTTTTGAATTGGGTCGTTTGTTTTTGTTTTTGTTGAATAATTTGCATTTTTAACAAATTCCCAGGTGATGATGACCTGAGAATCACACTTTGAGAATTGTTTTAGATTATATATGTCAAGAGATGGAATGCCAGCCTCATCTGTGATACAGAAGACAGATAAAATTTGCTTGGTATATGGTTTTAATCACTTCTTAGGTATCAGCCTTTTGATAATTCATCATCTATGGCTTTCCTGGGATTCTGATATATTACCTTGTTCCCCATGTAGCCACGGTGGATGTCAGGGCAGCCCTGAAATTAAAAAGTCCCATTACTATGTCACCCAACACCTTCAACCCCCTAGAGATCGTACCTGGGTGTGTTATAATGTCATGCGAATACGCATCTTACTAAAGCTGCACCTGAAAGGATGTTACTACTGACCTGAAGATTTAGGAAACTCTTGTTTATGCATCATCATGAAGGCTCAAAACTCCTAATAAGTAGGAGTCATTTTATACATGCGGTTTTTTCTTTTTTTTTTTTTTAAGACTAATTATCTTAAAGAACCCTTGCTTATTAGACTGAGTTAGAGGAATTATCATTGGCCACGTGAATATGTGTAATTACCATGATTTATTTTGTCAAGTACTGAACATAAGTAAATTTCCTACACTTTTATTGAATTTGAGAAGTTAATTAGTATGACTATTAAGAAAAACCCAGAGATCATTATACATGAAATATTTCCTTATAATTCTAATAAATTGATCTCAAAACCTATTAGGCTTGAAATTTCATTCAATTGTCCCTAAACATTTCTCCCTTTGGTTAATGGATCTCTGTACTTATCCTTCTCACTAAAAATATTCTAGATCTATTTAAAAGATTTATAATAGTTCTTGCTGGACATACATAATTAAGTTTGTTTTCTGTGAAAATCAGTGGAATGTCCTTTGCAATTAGTGGAAAAGTATAATTTGTCTTATTATCGTTACTTAGCATTTTTGTAGCACTTCTTATTCCCCAAGTACTATATAATCACTAGTTCCTCTTGAGCTGTTTTTATGTTATTCATTATAATGTCCTTTTGATACACTATGTGATTTACTTGTGTTATGCCTTGTGTTAGGGAGAAAGGGAATAAGATGGGCTCTTGTAATACCCTGGGTTGGGGGATCCCCAAGACCACCCCCAGGTTTAATGATTCACTAGGAAGACTCACAGAACTCAATATCTAGTCATACTCACAACTATGACTTATTACAGCAAAAGGATGCAAAGCCAAATCAGCAGAGGAAAAAGGAATATGGGATAAAGTCTGGGGGAAAGCAATCTTCCAAGGGTCCTCTCCCAGTGGAGTTGCACAGGATGTGCTTAATTCCCCCAACAGCAAGTTGTGAAGACACTTGCAAGGAGAAAAGGGAACACTCTTGCACTGTTGGTGGGAATGTAAATTGATACAGCCACTATGGAGAACAGTATGGAGGTTCCTTAAAAAACTAAAAATAGAACTACCATGTGACCCAGCAATCCCACTACTGGGCAAATACCCAGAGAAAACCATAATTCAAAAAGACACCTGGGGCTTCCCTGGTGGCGCAGTGGTTGAGAGTCCACCTGCCGACGCAGGGGACGTGGGTTCGTGCCCCGGTCCGGGAGGATCCCACATGCCGTGGAGCGGCTGGGCCCGTGAGCCATGGCCGCTGAGCCTGCACGTCCGGAGCCTGTGCTCTGCAACAGGAGAGGCCACAACAGTGAGAGGCCCACATACAGAAAAAAAAAAAAAAAGACACCTGCACCCCAATGTTCATTGCAGCACTATTTACAATAGCCAGGTCATGGAAGCAACCTAAATGCTCATCGACAGATGAATGGATAAAGAAGATGTGGTACGTATATACAATGGAATATTACTCAGCCGTAAAAAGGAACAAAATTGAGTCATTTGTTGAGACGTGAATGGATCTAGAGACTGTCATACAGAATGAAGTAAGTCAGAAAGAGAAAAACAAATATTGTGTATTAATGCATGTATGTGGAACCTAGAAAAATGGTACAGATGAACCTGTTTGCAGGGCAGAAGTTGAGACACAGATGTAGAGAACAAACGTATGGACACCAAGGGGGGAAAACCACGGTGGGGTGGGGATGATGGTGTGCTGAATTGGGCAATTGGGATTGACATGTATACACTGATGTGTATAAAATTGATGACTAATAAGAACCTGCAGTATAAAAAAACAAACAAACAAAAAAAGACACTTGCGAAATGCTGTCTACCAGGGGAGCTCATTAGAGACTCCATGCCCAAGGTTTTTTTTGGGAGCTGGTCACAAACACAGCCTCTGCCTGGCATGTACCATATGTCCAGACTCCCAGAAGGAAAGCACGTGTTCTGATTGTGATGGCTATCTTCCTGGGTGTCTAGCCTACTGGCCCACCCTGCAGATTTTTGACTTGCCAGCCTTTCCATAATCGTGTGAGCAAATTCCTTAAAATCTCTCTCTCTATATATCTCTATCTCTATGTATGTATCTATCTATACAGTAACAGGGAAAAAAGCATAGGGAATGCTGTAGCTTGTTTATGGTTTTAAATGTAACAAGAGTGTTCCTCCAGCCCTGTGGACCCCAGAAATACCCTTTCCCCCCAGTTTATGAACAAGGTATATATGCACAAAGATCCATCAAAGAGACCAGAAAACCTTTCCAATCTATCTTAAACCTCAGACTGCGTTACCCCAGTAAAGAAGTTAGTGTCAAAAAACACTGATCCACTTTTGTAGTCCTCAGATGTGTGCTGCTTGCAGTTTCTGTCCTGTGATTTTTCAGCAGATAACATAACTTTCTTTTTTAACTTCCCAGGAAATGCCATGCTTGAAAGTGCCTTGAGCTGTGAAGCATGACAAGAACTAGTATCCAAGAACTCGTCAGAATAAAAACGGTCTGACAGCAGCTACTCCGGGGAATCGCCCCTCTCCTGCAAGCCATCAACGTGAAGATGCTCCTGGGATGGAGAGACGGCAACTTTCCAGGCATAACCAGTGTTTTCAGAATCTGTACTTGTTTACTCGGTAGGTGCAGATAAAGGGCAGACATGGATGGGCAGGGGGAAAACATACGTTTTACTTCTTTGCCATCTCAGGCTTTCATTTTTTTCCTCATTATTTTGACAGTGTCTTACCTAGTTTCCCTGGATCTTCTCTCCCCTCCCCATTTTCATTTTATTTCATATCTTGGTATAAGATTTGTTTCTATAAACGTGAATCTAGTCATATTGCGTCACTGAGTCCCAACTCACTCTCTGCATTCCACTGAATAAACTCTCAAGTCCTTGGCATTGCATTGAGAGAACGTCACAGTGTGGCCTGAATTTATTCTCCCAGCCTCATTTCTAGCCACCTCCCTATCAAGGGTGAGTCAGTCATTCCCCTTTGACCCTTAAATCTAAGAATTTACCAGATTTTAAAGCTCTGTGGTTTTGTAAGATCCACTATCAGTAAGATGCATTTTTTTCAAGGAAACTTTGTATTGAAATATGCAAACAAATAAGTGCACAAACCTTAAGTGTATATAGCTTGATTAATTTTCTAAACAAACATATACCATCGTTCAAATGAAGAGACAGACCATCACCAACACCCCTATTAGTCTCTTCAGACCCTCTCCCACTCACTCCCTGCCCACTACCTTCTATCACTTGTGATTCGTTTTTCCAGTCTTCAACTCTACGTAAATTATGTTCTCTTTTGTATCTAGCTTCTTTTGTTCAGCATAGATTTATGAGGTTTATCTGTGTTAGCATATGTAACAATAGCTGGTTTATTCTCATTGTTGTACTGTGTTCCGATTTATCCATTTTGTTTTGATGGACATGAGGTTGTTTTCATTTTGGGACTATTAGGAATAGCGCTAATCTCGATATTCTTGTGTATGTGTTTTGGTGGCTGCTTGTGTGTATTACAGCTGGATGTGAACCTAGGAGTAGGATTACTGGGCCATGGAGTACGTGTATCCTTAACTTTAGTAGATACAGCAAACAGTTTACTGTGGTGGTTGTGCTAATTTATATTCCCAGCAGCAATAAATGAGTGTTTGCCCACAACCTCACCAACACTTGGTTATGCAGTCCTTTTTCATGTTAACCATTTTGGTGAATGGGTAGTGCTATCTCATTGTGGTTTTAATTTGTGTTCCCTGGTGACTGTTGATGTTGAGAAACTTTTTATATGTTTATTGGCCATTTTGATTTTTGTTTTTTATGAAGTGTATATTCAAATCCTTTGCTCACTTTTTTCCTATGCTCACTTTTTTCCTATTGATTTTAGGAGTTATTTATATATACCGAGTTTTACATCCTAGATACAGGAAATTTTATACACCCACGCCTGTATGTTTATCTCATTTTGTGTCTTGCCTTTTCACTTTCAATGTTATTTTTTGATGGGCACAAATTCTTAATTTTACTGAAGTCCAGTATGTTCATTTTGCTTTTCTTGATGGTCAGTGTTTTTTGTGACCTGTTGAAAAATCTGCTTGCTCCATTTGTGAAGATATTCTCCCAGCTAGAAGCATTATTGTTTTGCCTTTTATATTTAAATCTGAAATCATCTAGACTTGATTTTTTTAATACGATGTGAGGCAGGAATAACAGTATGGTTTTCCATATGGAATCCAATTGACCCCATTTATTGAAAAATCCATCTTTTCCTCTGTTGTACTGCAGTGTCACCTTTGTCATAAATCCTGTTGCTGTATTTGCTGACTGTCGATTTCTGGATTCTGTATTTGCTTCCATCAGTCTCTTTATCTATGCTTGGGCCAATACTTGTCTTAATTACTACAGCTTTATAGTGTCTTGGTGTTTAGTAGTGTAAGTCCTCCAGCTTTGTTCTTCAAGGTTGTCTTGGCTATTCCTTTATTCCTCTAAATTTTAGAGTCAATTTGTCAGTTTTCACAGAAATAAAACTTCTGGGATTTGATTGGTATTTCATTGAATCTATATATCTATTTGTGTGAGAATTTCTGTTTTTATAATATCAAATTTTTAAATTGGTGCATATGGTTTATTCATTTATTTGGGGCCACTTTAATTTTTGTACAAGAGCCTTACAGTTTTCTGTAAGAGGTCTTGGCCAGCATATTGTTTAGGATTTTAGAATCGATGCTCATGAGAGATATCATCCTGTAGTTTTTCTTTCTTGTAATGTCATTGTTAAGTTATGCTGGCCTCATAAAATGAGTTGGAAAGGGCTTCTGCCCTTACGTGCTATGAAAGATTTTGTTAAGACTGTTGTTACTCCATGCTTAAATACATTTGGATGAACTTAACTAACAAGGCCATCTAGCCTAGCCTGGTGTTTTCCTTGTAAGAGAGTTTTAAACTGAGTATTTAATTTATTTAATAGATATACATTTAAAATTTTTAATTTATCTTTCTCTTATTAAATTGTGTTTCTCTTTGTACATTTTGTCTAAATTGTCAATTTGTTGACATGTTATTCACAATATCTTAGCAGTTTTTAGCATCTATTTAATCCATAGTAATGTCCCTTTTCTATTTGCAATATTCACAATTTGTGTCTTATCTCTCTTTTTCTTATCAGTTGTGCTCAATGTCTATCACATTTAAATGTCTTTTCAAAGAACCAACTTTTGATGTTGTTGATTTTCTTTGTTTTATAGTTTCTATTTCACTCATCTCCCCTTTCTGTTATTTCTTTTCTTCTACGTTATTTGAATGTGTTTTAAAAAATTGCTTGTGATGGATACTAGGAAGATATGCATTTAAGATACTTTCTCTATAGTGATGATAGGTTGCATTATACCATTTGCCTTTCTCCTCATTGTCTTTTGTAGAACCAAAAGCATGAGTTTTCAAATGAGGATCCCCGAAGAAATGAAGTATGAAAACCTTATTTTTTTAGAGGGCAGCTTCTATAATGTAGAGCTGTGGCCACAATTATAACTGTTAATGGAACAACTCGAAATGTTGCCCAATGGTCTGGATGGTAGAGTTCATCTCTCATGCACCCAACTTACTATATAGTAGGAAGTGACTTATATAAAGAAGAATTAAATACTACTGGGCAGTGGCCTTGGACAGTATGTCATGTTTCATCTCCTTTCGAGATTAATCTAGCAATAGAACTGCATTAGTTTCCTAGGCCTGCCTTGACAAAGTACCACAAACTAGGTGACTTGGAAAAATAGCCATTTACTGTCTCACAGTTCTGGAGGCTGGACGTCCTAAATCAAGACCTTGGCAGGACTGTGCACCCTCTGAAACCTATAGGGATATGTTCCCTCCCTGTCTCTTCCTAGCCTCTGGTGGTTTGGTTTGCTGGCAATCTTTGGTGGGTCTTGGCTTGTAGATGCATCACTCCAAACTTCTGTCCTCACACGGCCTTCTTCCCTCTTTGCATGTCTGTCTCTGTATTCAAATTTCCTTTTTTTGTAAGGACACCAGTCATATTGGATTAGGGTCCACCCTAATCACCTCATTTTAACTTGATTACCATTACAAAGACCCTGTTTCCAAATGTCATAATCTGAGGGACTGGGGGTTAGGACTCCAACATAGCTTTTTTAAGTGACAGAATTCAGCCCACAACAAGAACAATTTCAGTGCTGGTTGAGAAGCCTCCACAGGTGGACAAATGGAAAGCCAGGCAATGGAGAGGGAAAGGAAAAATATCCCATGGACAGGCAGGTAAAGCACTCTCCTTGAATATTGTTCCAGTGATTGAAGTGCTGCTTTACAGGTTCATCAGCCTTCTTGGGCAATACTATTTCCAGCATTTGACCCCATTTGTTTTAGTCCTTGGAGTGAACATCTAATCACATGTAGCTCCCATAGGGACAAAACAAATTGGTCCCAGGACTTGGCTCTATCACTGATAGGAAACCTAGCTTAACATTGTGAGGCCAAATCGTATGAATTGCTTTCAAACCTATGCATGCTAAATTAAATCTGTATTTTCAAGATGGCAGTCACCTTAGGCGAAAAGGACGTTTTTAGAGAATGCTCGGAAGGTTCGGAAGCTCGCGTGTGCCCTTCTAGACTACGTTGAAGCTTCTCTCTGGCACCTCTTACCTTTCAGAGATGCAGTACCTACTCTGCTCCTGGGATCCTCTGTGGTTGTCTGCAGTGTTTCTTTCTAAATTGCATTTCAGCAGTATCACCCTCCAGGCAGCATCAATAGATTGTTAAGAACAGAAAGCAGAGGGGCAAATGAACTACTAAGAACAGCTACGTTCCTGGGTCAGTTAAATCCAACTCGGCATCCTTAGTGCTTCTGTAATGCGATAATACCGATGATCTACCTCACAGCGATGTTGTGAGAAATAATACATTAATGACTGTAAAGCACTCTGAAAATAGAAAGGGCCCAATAAAAGCTTGTAATTATTAACGCTAATCATTTGCAAGCGACCTAGAAATTACTGTTAAGTTATTACACACTTCTTGTCATCCATTCTTTTCTTGTAAGTTTTGGACTTCCGGCCCCAAATTCTGTGTTGAGAGAGATTATATGTTGCTACACTGCAGAAACTTAGAAGCAACACTAACCCTGCATCTCTTGTCTCTAAAATTTTCTCTTCCCTATTGTTGAAATTGGATATAAATGCTTGATATTTATTCATTCACTCATTCATTCATCCATCCATCCAACCGTTATTGATTGAGCATTGCAGGCACAGAACTGGATTCTGGGGATACAAAGATGAAAAAAAAATACACATGGTACCTATTCCCTTGGAGTTTATAGTTTTAGAGACAGAAATAAAATAACCTGGCAATTGTAAAGAATGTACAGAGTGTACTAAGATGGAAATAGCAGAGGATGCTAGGAGGGGGCAAATGACCCCACATGGGAGCTGAAACATACAGCCAGGGACTGGATTGATAGGATATGGTTGAACTGGAACACCATGCCTCACCCTTAAAGGTCACCCTGTTCCCTTCCATCACACTTTCCTAAAAGAACTGTACTTATGGATGAACTTTCCCACCACCTTATTTCTCCAGGTAGCAATTCATCAATGTCCTTTGTCCTTCCTCTCTTTAAAAAAATGAATGCAAGAGGCAGATCTTTTACCAAACCGAGGAGGACTTACCCTATCTCCCCAGCTACCCAGGGGGCAGAATGAATAACTCATAACCAACCACCAGAAAGACATGCAATAATCTGTTAGATTTCCATGTCTGCTGGACCTTGAACATTTTCTGTGAGGAGTACGGAGCCCCTCGTGCAGGTTCATCTTTATCCCAGGACTAACAATGACCCTGGTTAGGGGAATATCCTAGTCAGGGCTTGAGGTTATTAGTCCTGCTATCCTCAATACCTCCCTGCCCTGGTACCCTGATCTCTCCTCCTTCCTGTGTCTCGGTGGTTAAGGTTGTAATTAATTTTCCAGTTCCTTGGAGGCAGGATGTATCCCTCGTTCTCTCTACACTGGGGTTTCCATCTTGCACCTCAGCCCTTCTTTGTGACTGGAGGGTTCCACCACCCACCTCCCCAGTCACAGCCCCTTTTCTGATGATTTCTATCCCACAGCAATAGGTGCTCGACTATGGCTTTCTGTCCTTTCCCGACTCAGCCTTGGACTTGTTTTGAATGGTTTGTTAATGGTACTTGAATCTGGCCTGTTCACCCCTTCCTTACCTCCCCGCCTTCCACAAATATTTATTGAGTCCCTCCTCTGATCTCCACACAGTGCTTAACCCTGGGGACACAAATGTTTAAAGTAACATTCATCCCTACACAACTTTTTTTTTTTTTTGGCTGCATTGGGTCTTCGTTGCTGTGCGCAGGCTTTCTCTAGTCGCGGCGAGAGGGGGCTACTGTTCGTTGCAGTCCGTAGACTTCTCTTGTTGCAGAGCATGGGCTCTAGGCACGCAGGCTTCAGTAGAGAAGTTGTGGCTCGCAAGCTCTAGAGCGCAGGCTCAGTAGTTGTGGTGCACGGGCTTAGCTGCTCCACGGCATGTGGGATCTTCCTGGACCAGGGCTCGAACCCATGTCCCCTGCATTGGCAGGTGGATTCTTAACCACTGCACCACCAAGGAAGTGCCACACAGCTTTCTTTAGAGTCACCAAGTACTGGGAGGACCCTTGCAGCTTCTCAGCCTACTAGGGTGGAAGGCATTTAAAAATAAGTTCAACTAAGGCCAGGGTTTGAAGCTGTCACTTCAGAAAGTGACTGCTCCCTGGGTACTCACCAGACCAGCAGGCTGCTGACTCTGACCAGCTTGGATCTCTCTGTTCTGACTTTGGGCTCATTCAGTGTCCTCTCAACTTTGCTCAGCAATCGTCTTTCTCCTGTGAGTACAGTCTGACCCAATAAATGGCCATTCTTTCCGCTCCACACGTCCTCTAATTCCTGTAATTGCTCCTGGACTCTATAATGGGCTTTGATTGTAACCATGAATCGTTTTTCTGTGTTTGGTTTTCCCAAAGCCCCAAGAGAAGTGCTTTACTCTGCGATTTCTTGGATTTGACCTGTTGGGCCAATGTTTTAGGAGCTCAGTCAAGTATGTGGATACCAGCACCCATGGATCCTCATCTTCCTGCCTGGACTCCTACCAGCTGGACCCATTCTCCTGCTCCCACTGGAACGTGGTTTTAGCAGAGAGGGGAGAGTGCAATGATTTCTTGCTTGAGAGTTGCTTCACGTAGTGGGAAGCCCAGGCTTGGAGCCATCATGGCATCAACTGGATGTCTCAAATCTCCATAAGGTTCATTTTTGTTTACTTAAGGTTGCACCCTGTTAGTATCATCATTAAATACACTTCTGAACTAGACGCAGGAAAAAAGACACAATGGGTTAAAATCAACCAAGATTAGCAAATTCAAGGGAAGAGTATGGTTTTAGGTATTTTCTTTAATTCAGATCACTCAGAATAAAGTACCCTAATCGTACTTTGTAAATATCTGTTTATTCTACAGATAAATATATATAACAAGTATACAATAGATACAAAGAATTGAATGCTCTGTGTCCTGTCTTGTATAATTTAGGAATCAACCTCTAGGTCTAGGTCGGCTGTGTCCCTCATTGCCTATTTTCTAAACTCCAGGATTTGGAGAGAATCACTATTTTTTTTTAAAGTGCTTGTTAAGGAAAGCTTGTAAGGCTATAGTTTAGTACAATTATGATGTTAGATTCTGGGACTGCTAACCTGGCAGTCCTATGACCCCAAAGGATAAATTAATTTAAAGTAGATAAAGAAGAACTACAATTATTACCTTTTGTAGGGCCAAGGAGTGCTTGTTAGGAACAAAGTGTGTGATCGAATGCTAATGATGGTTCTGCAGGCTGAGCGTTTCTGAATACTTTTGGTGCACAGATCGCTCCTGGTGGATGTAACTCTTTCTCGTGAAATTTGCTCCTTGGGGAAGTGTAAAAGAAAAGTATGTCTTTCTTAGGTCTGTTGTTCAGAGAAAAATGGCACTGCTTTTATATAATGAGGAATAAGGTAGGAGAGGGATATGGCTATATCACATTATCTCCATTTTGTCATTCTGTGTTGGGGATGGCATAGAGCCAGTGCATCTGAACATCATTATAGAACATGGTTGCTATTAATCAAGTACATTGCAATGTTTTTTTCTTTAATTTTTAAAAATTTTGTAAGTTTTTATTTTATATTAAAGTTCAGTCGATTAACAATGTTGTGTTAGTTTCAGGTGTGCAGCAAAGTGATTCAGTTATACGTATACATGGATCTATTCTTTTCCCATTTAGGTTGTTACATAATATTGAGCAGAGTTCTCTGTGTTATACAGTAGGTCCTCGTTGGTTATCCATTTTAAATATAGCGTGGTGTACTTGTCATCCCAAGCTCCCTAACTATCCCTCCCCCCTTATTTTTTGGATATAAATCTTCAGATGACATAGCAAGAATATATCCTCTTCAATTGTCACCAAAGGAGGACAGAACCCCAGTTCCTCAACTGTTCTAGACAGAGCCGGGACTCTGTGCCTCTTTTTCAAGTACCCTGAGGTTAAGTGGGATGATGTTTCTTGGAAAAGCAAGTGATGAAATATTGTAACAAAACAATCATTATACTCTGGATTTGTGAAACTTACAAAAATAGCTTTAGATGCTTCCATGTGTTTTTTTTTCTTTTTTAAAAAAACTTAGAAATATTTTCCATTTATGCCTCTATATGCTAGAATAAAAATTATATGATCCTACATTATGGGATTGCTCACTCTAAGGTACTGCTCTACTGAGATAAGCCAACCTTTCTGAATGCTTAACCCTGGGCCCGGAATCTGTAGTTCATAGGTTTTGGTAAATTCCTGGCCACTGCCTTGCTTCAGGTGGACGTAGACGAGTACTTTCACCTCCTTGGACTTTTATTGGTGTCTCCAAGAAGTGAGGGTTGATATAGAAAAAGTCATCCAATTGCTTGGCTAGCGCTCTTCCCTGTGCAATGTGGCATTCAGTGCCCCAAGAGTCCTACGTGGACCTTCACCCAAGTTGTGAGGGAAGTTGGTGGTGGGGGAATGCAAAAGATGCTGGTGGATATAACAACCAAGAATCTGCCCATCTTTGCCTTCTGCACCTGCACATAGGGTACCCCAGCCTCCTCCACATGCCTCTAGCCTGAGATAGGAGTCGACATCTGGGGTTCTAGGTTACTTTGGTGGAAACGGCCACCAAAGTAGCCCCCCTCTAGACTCGGTCATGCATTAGATTGTTGTGCCCTGGGCACGTGCCCAGGTAATTAACTGGAATGGTTGCTTTGCCCTGTGATCTTTAACACACCAAGATTTGTGGTCATCTCTGAGACTGCATTGCAAAGTCAAGGCCATGTCCAGTCACTCTTGAGATCTCAGCAGATCTCTTTTTCCCAACCTCTTTTCTTCATCCTATTGTTTCATTCTTTATTCCTTTGAAAGTGAGGCTTCAACAAAATGCTCATCTCAAAAAGAAATCAATGAAAAGACCTAATAAATTCATAACTTCACACCTAAAAGGCTACACAATTGTGCATGATTTTGAAAGCCAGGTCTTTATATTTGCATGTGCTAAAAGAAACCTCTCAGACATACAGAATAAAATCCCCTATATTTCTCATTCTTTCTCAACTCCTTCTACCTTTTAGAATAACAAACTAAAGCATTTTAGGATAAAAAGAAATGTTCAGTATGCTGCCAAGAATGGACAACACCAGCTCACATCTTAAACACCATGAATTTTCTTCTCTACTCATATCTGTCCTTCGATTCACACTCACAGTATGTTAAGCTCTGAATTTCATCATAATGCACCACAGCATTACAGGTCTAATCCTCACCACTAAATCAGAGTCCTGAACTGATTCAACAAGTTGAAGGGACTCAGCATAGGTGGATTTGCTGCTGAATACCTTGCTTTGATCTCTCTAAGGATCTGAAGTTAGCATACTTGCCTTTGGGTGTCTGCCAGTCTTTTATTTGAAAAATCCAAACAAAGATATCTCCCCTCGACAGTGTATACCTTAGGGAGACTTCCAGACAACATCCCAAAAGACAGAGCTGCCAAGAGATAGCAAACAACGTTCAATAAATAAAACCTGTTTGGGTGAATGCCTTCCGGTGTTGTATGTTTTGGTGCAGCAAACTTTCCCAGTCAGTTAATAATTGAAGGACTGGGACTTCCCTGGTGGCGCAGTGGTTAAGAATCTGCCTGCCAATGCAGGGGACATGGGTTCAATCCCTGGTCCGGGAAGATGCCACGTGCCACGGAGCAACTAAGCCTGTACACCACAACTACTGAGCCTGCACTCTAGAGCCCGCGAACCACAACTACTGAGCCTGAGAGCCACAACTACTGAAGCCTGCATGCTCTAGGGCCTGCGGGCCGCAGCTACTGAGCTCATGTGCTGCAACTAATGAAGCCTGTGCATGCCTAGAGCCTGTGCTCTGCAACAAGAGAAGCCACTGCAAGGAGAAGCCCGCGCACCGCAATAAAGAGTAACTCCCGCTCACCACAACTAGAGAAAGCCCGCACGCAGCAACGAAGACCCAACGCAGCCAAAAATAAATAAATAATTAAAAAATAATTGATGAACTATTTGAACATATTGAGGTACAAATATACAACTTTAATTGGAAAAACTCTTATTTATCCTTATTCTCCTTCCCTCCCCCATTATGGTATTCTAATGGTGTCCTTCAAAAGTAATTCCAGGGTTTAAGAAGGCATTTTTTTCTTTTTAAAAAGAGGCACTAAAAAATAGTTTTTCCTATCGTGATGGATCCTGCACACTCTCCAAGGAACTCCTCAGAGTTGATAATATCAGGTATTTTAAAGTTACTCTACTAAAAGAGAGTGGATGGAAACATTTTTAGAAAAATAATTATTTATAAAGCAATGTCTCTAATTGGACAGACAAGTGAGAGGATGAATGACATGGCTGTTATTTTCTTGGCGGATGGGGGGCTTTTTCCAGTGTTCTGGAAAGTTCAGCCCAAATCTCTCCTTATTCTGGGATGGGGCTGGCCACAGCTGTGGAAGCAACAGAGACTCCCTTTGTTCCTGAGACCGGACATTAGCTGTTAGAGCAGACAAGCCTCCACTGTTCCCATCAGGCGTGCAAAGGAAAAGCCTGGTGCAGAGCTGTGGGGATAAAAGCAGGAGAGCCAAGTTTTAATTAATCAACAAAGTCATCAGATAGGGTACAAGGTGGTTTGCAACAGTACCTAGCATACAACAATGCGGAAAATAAGCAAGGAAATCAAGAAGATTCGTGGGTGAAAGAGAAAGGAAATGAAGGGGAGGATTAAGATGAAACTAGACGGGAAGTTGGTACCCAAAACACAGCTATAAAGCCCAGGATGCATAAAGAGGGCAGGATGATCTGTTACACTTAAAACCAGAGCAAGCCTGGTCTCGTGGGCTGCAAAGCTCTCCTCCAACTTCTGACTACAAAGAAGTTCCTCTAGCAGCTTTTATCTGAAATATCTGCAACCTCATTCCTGCATCAAACACAGTGATCACATTTTCTGTGGTTATTTGGTTTAATGCCGTCGGTGTAGACAGAAGAGAGATCACATTCTCTGAAGTTAAATTTGTGGGACAGAGCTTTCTCTCTGAGACTCAACAACAATCTACCTCTGTGTTCTTCTTCTTCTTCTCTCCTGCCTCTCTCTTTAGCTCTCCACAGAAGAGGGAGGAAAAAGAAAAGGAAATAAATATTAAATTTTTCTTACTGTATATGTTAAGTGCTGGGTTAGGAGATTTGCATATGTTATTTCATGTAGTTCTCACAATAAACCTATAATGGAAGTACTATTTCTCGCATTTTATAGATGGGGAAAGAGGCCCCCATACCAGAGGTTTAAAAATTTACCCGATGCTGGTATGTGTTAGAAGCGTGATTTGGACCCACAGCTGGACTTTGATGATAAATCAAATATAGCTATAATTTCTGCTCAAATCAATCAATCACCAAGATCTTTCCAAGATCTTCCTTGTGTCCAGCTCTGGAGATATTCTATAACTCCACCAAATTCCCCCATTTATTTGCTAACTTTCAGCCTGGGGAGAAAAGGCAGGAGAAAATATCTGTGGATTAAAGAGGAGTGAAAGGGGGCTTCCCTGGTGGCGCAGTTGTTGAGAGTCCGCCTGCCGATGCAGGGGACACAGGTTCGTGCCCCGGTCCGGGAAGATCCCACATGCCGCAGAGCGGCTGGGCCTGTGAGCCATGGCCGCTGAGCCTGTGCGTCTGGAACCTGTGCTCCGTGACGGGAGAGGCCACAGCAGTGAGAGGCCCGCGTACCGCAAAAAAAAAAAAAAGAGGAGTGAAAGGGATTTGATGTTTTTTATATTCCAATGATGTTTCATTTTTCTACTTTATTTTTTTTCTGATCATCCACCCTTAAGCAATATATCTTCCAGGATATTAAAAATGAGCAGAAAACTATTTTTTTTCAGCTACTCTTTATCTAAGCAAGGCATAGCTAGCTAGAGGTAATTTCAGTCCATTTTGGAGAACAGACTGCCTGCCGTGGCATGTTTTTATTCCTAATACTGTCAGGCTGTAGATGAATCCAGGACAAAGCGTCTTCATTGTATTATATGGGAGAGAAACGGTCAAAGTCATCTTAACTTTGTAATGAATAGCATTTGTCAGAGTGAATATTTGGCTCCTGGGAGCTTAAAGGAGAAACAGGACTAAAGTGCTTTAATAGTCCAGAGACTAGCACAGTGAAATGAATTTATTGCTTTTAGGAGAGTCCCCAGTGGACAGCACATAATGAAACTCGCTATCTCATGAGGCCGCCTTGGTGTAGGAGGCAGGCAGAGCAGCATACTGAACACCGGCTCCCAGGAACCTGAGGTGACCCTCACACCTGCCCCAGAGGTGGTGGATTCCTCTGCTGTCCGGGTGAATTGATATGCAGAATAAATGTTGAAAGCTCTTAGTAGGGGTGGGGGGGGGTATGGTCACGGGCCTATCACAACTGCTGCCCCAACACCATCCATTTTCAGGGTTGGTTGTCCAGATATTAGACAGATTGGGCACCAGCAGGACACTAACAGCCCGACTGTACCTGGATTAGCTATAAAATGAATCACACCAATTTGTGACCAGCAGGGAGTGTTTTTAACAAAGCCAGAGGCCCAGGTAAGCTCTCAGGACACTGAATAACAAAGTAAATGAATTGGGCACCTCTGACCTCCAAGCACAAAGCCTCTCATTGGACAGAGAAAAACTGACAGAGAAAGAAGGACCAACAACTATTGGAAGAGGTGGGAGTGGGAGGTTAATGCTTTTTGATGCTGAAGAAAAAAATTGTAGGAAGGGGCTTCCAGTTTTGCCAAAGAATAAAAGGTTAAAACATTTCCACAGCCTCTAAGGTGAAGAGGAACCCAAGAGACTCACATAGAACAAACAATTTCAAAACTAAGAAAACAGGAGTGGAAGGAGAGAAATGCAAACATCTATCTAGATGTAACTCCAATGAGTAGCAATTGAGGGGGAGACAAATCCATTTATCACTTCTTCCTCATCACTAAAAGGCATATCTTAAAGATTTTATTTCATTATTCACTCCATTTATGTATGTGTAATATTAAATCATTTCATTATATTTTCCTATATTCCACTGTATTGAATGTTATCTAAGAACAGAGACCATATTAATGTAGGGGAGAGGAGTGCAAATTGGTGCAATCACTTTGGAAAATAGTTTGATATTACCTCCTAAAGTCGAACCTTTTTAATGCCCTAATACCTAGCAATTCTACTCATAGACAAATAGCCAAGATACATTCCTGCACATATATAGCAGGGGATACATATAAGAATGTTCGTAACATTGAAACCTGGGACCGAATGTCTATAACTGAAGGGAACAAATAAATGGTAGATTCACATAATGGAATATTATATAGTAATCAAACAAATGAACCACAGCAATTTTGCAACAGTATGGATAAATCTCTGCAAATAATATTAAGTGGGAAAAACGAAGACTGGCCAAAATGAATATACCTTTTTTACAAAGTTAAAAACAATTTAAAATATATTTTTAAAGGACTGTATGGATATACAAAGAACACATACACATATGAAAGCAGGGAATGATGGCCATGGAATTCAGGGTGGTGTGGAATCGGCTGGGGAGACGATGTAGTCAGATATGGGTTTTCAAGACTCTGGCTTTTATTTTGGGTGGTGGATTTACAGGTGTTTAATACAAATGACTAAATAATGAATAAACAGAAATGGGTCAACCATGGGCCAATAATGAGAGTGTGACCAAGGATTACAGAAAATCCAATTCTGGCCACCTGAGAGCCAAAGGGATGAAAGAGAAAAATAAGAATAAATTATGCTGATCCTAGAACGCTTCATTTAGTACTTGCTGTTTAATGGAATTTCATAACCATGATGATGGAATAAAAGATTTGAATCTAATTAGGCTCCTTGGTAATAGCGTTACTCATAATTAGTACTCCAAGCAGACTGATTCTCATATGTTGGTCCAAGTCTTTGAGTCTTGACTCAAGCATTGGCATAATTTATGTGAAGAAATTATTTTTTTCTAAATATTCCAACATTTATTTTTTTCAACATTTTATGAAAATTTCAAATTTATAGCAACATTGCAAGAATTTTACAATGAACATCGTATACCTACATTCTACCATTAACATTTTACTCTACTTATTTTATCAGGTACCCATCTACCCTTCTATCCATCTATCAACCTATCTCAGTTTTTTGTTGCATTTCAAAGTAAATTGCAAATATCAGCATACTTCTCCACAAATACTTCAGCATTCATATCTTTAACTAGTTTCAACATTTATTTTCTTTTCTCATTTACAAGGGGCTATAGATAAAAAAAAATCAGGCATTTTGAGTGAGAAAGAAAAGTGAGTGTCAAGTAGATTTGAAACAGAAAGCAATAAAAAAGAATGTGGTCTTTAAAAATGCTCTTAAAATAGGGCTTCCCTGGTGGCGCAGTGGTTGAGAGTCCATCTGCCGATGCAGGGGACGCGGGTTCGTGCCCCGGCCGGGAAGATCCCATATGCTGCGGAGTGGCTAGGCCCGTGAGCCATGGCCGCTGAGCCTGTGCGTCCGGAGCCTGTGCTCCGCAACGGGAGAGGCCATAGCAGTGAGAGGCCCGCGTACTGCAAAAAAAAAAAAAAAAATGCTCTTAAATAAGGGAGCTCCAGCGCCTCAGGAGCAGCGTGACCAGGGAAAAGAACACTGTTCTGTTGGCGGAGCGGGACAAGTTGATCCTTAAACGTGGCCCAAGGGAAACACAGTCCAGGCCCGGGCAGCACAAAGGTAAATACACCTGCAGAACTGTTGACAGGCAGAATCAAATCCCCACACTCTGAATGGCCCCACGTCATTTTATGTGGCCTCTACAGTAGGAGCACTTACAGCCTTCCTGGAGCATTGAAGCCATGGCCGCTGAGCCTGTGCGTCCGGAGCCTGTGCTCCGCAACGGGAGAGGCCATAGCAGTGAGAGGCCCGCGTACTGCAAAAAAAAAAAAAAAAATGCTCTTAAATAAGGGAGCTCCAGCGCCTCAGGAGCAGCGTGACCAGGGAAAAGAACACTGTTCTGTTGGCGGAGCGGGACAAGTTGATCCTTAAACGTGGCCCAAGGGAAACACAGTCCAGGCCCGGGCAGCACAAAGGTAAATACACCTGCAGAACTGTTGACAGGCAGAATCAAATCCCCACACTCTGAATGGCCCCACGTCATTTTATGTGGCCTCTACAGTAGGAGCACTTACAGCCTTCCTGGAGCATTGACTTCAGCTTTTGTTTCTGAGCTGAACTGGATGTGATCCTTTAAGTAGGAGAAGCCCGAACACAAAGACTCTTACAAGCAAACGTGGCAGACTTTGGAAGGGCATTTTTTACCCCAATACACTATCACTATTATCTGATAAAGGAAGCAAAGATCACTACAGCTATCACTGCCCCTGATCAGGGCCCTCCTGCCAGGTACTTCCAGGAGGTTGAAGGGACCTCTGTTCCATACTCTTTAAACTCCAGTTCAGAAGAGACTATTGATTGAGTTACTATCATCCCACTTTAGCCCATGGCATAGGCCTGCCACCTTCCACCAAATAATTCCTCGCTTGGCTTGGTTCTACCAAAGCCATCTAGGAAGTCCAGTTCTTGGTTTTGGGGGCTGTTATCAGAGGGCTCCAGTTAACACACACGTAACTTAACGAGCATAGACGTTAACTTGGATGGAAGAAAAACATTAGTACGCTTAGTCTATAAGATTAGCAATCAATCATTTAGAAGGGGGCAATGCTTTAAGACATGAGTCAGAAAACTATGGTTGGCATGTCAAATCCAGCCCTCAGCCTGCTTTTGTAAACAAAATTTTATTGGAACTCAGCCATGCTCATTATTTTACCTATTGTCTGTGGCTCTTTCACGGCCAAAAGCAGTGTGCAGTAGTTGCAACAGAGACCATATGACTTTGCAAAGCCTAAAAATACTTACTCACTGGCCCTTTACAGAAAAAGTTTGCAGGCCCATGGGTTGAATGCAGTGGCTTTCAGGGAAGGTACATTTTGATGGAGTGGATAGAGATCCATGAAGGCTTTTAGACAGTCCTACGGAATCCCCTATGGACGTGTGTTCCTTTCCACACTTACACTTCATCAACCAAAGAAACTCTGCTCCAATTTCCTTTACACTTTGGGTTTTGGTATAGTGTTCATTTGAACAGAGTTCTACAGCTTTCAAAAGCTTAAAAACAAAACAAAACACTGTCTACAGCAATGATTCTCAACTCTGGCTGTATGATAGCATTGTCTGGGGGCCTTAAAACAAATACCAGCAATCTGTTCTAGAACTGAAGTAAAAACAAACTCCCCAGGTGATTCTGCTGTACATCCAGGTTGGAAAATCACTGGTATAGGGAACAAGGTCAATTCCAGGTGAGGTGCCCCTGCAGAGGCCTTGAACAGTGAATGGGGTGGATGAGAGCATTGAAAAACTGTCAGAGGGAGACCCAACGGGGTAAGAGAGACACAAAATATAGGAGTTGAATCCGGACTCTCATAGGTCAAAGTCTGTTAAAGTTGATGTGTAGCTAACAGTTGTATCTTAGTCTACGGTGCAAATTGGCTTATTATATTCCCTCCAGGCCACTTAAACCAGGATGGCTGCAGTTAAAAGGTGCAGTTCAGGAACATATTTAACGTTGGCCTGGATGTAAAAGCATAACCTAACCAGAATTTTAAAATACGTGATGCTACCACACACTGTCCTGTACCTGGTCCTGTCCTCAGGGCCTTGTGAGAGGTCATTTCAGATATCGGAGTAGATGATAAAATGGCATCGAGGAAGAAAAATAGGACAAAAGATAATACCTTGGTTTCCACTGGTAGGAACTTAGGCTACATTCTTATTCTCATGTGAGATTTTCTCTAGCATGTTCTCTAGTGATACTCTGGAATTTTCCCCAGGGCCTTTGAAGCTCAGAAAGTCAGATACACACAAGGGAGGGGAGGAGTGTGGAGGGGCTGGGTTAGCATGTTCCTATGGGGCAGAGGTGGTGACTTCTAAAGGCTTCTCTGGTAAGAAGCATCTCTGATTCTACAAACAAGCAACCAGGAACAAGGCACTCAGGGATCTCATTCATAGTTGAGGGGAGAGGTTTTTCCTTCCCTTCTGAGAATTGTGATGTAAGTGAACTGACCCCCTACACAGTTCCTACCCCTGCCTACTGGGACCCACAGTTCCCAAATACAGGGCAGGAAAGACAAACAAGACTCTGAAATACTTGTGAAGACATTCCTTTTTTTTTTTTTTTTGAGGTGTAATTGACATATAATATCATTAGTTTCAGGAGTACAACATAATGAATTGATATTTATATACATTGAGAAATGATCACCACAGTAAGTCTAGTGAACATCCATTACCATGCATAGATACTAAATTTTTTTTCTTGTGATGAGAACTTTAAGATCTGTTCCCTTAGCAACTTTCAAATATGCAATACACCTATTGTTAACAACAGTCACCATGCTGTACATTATCTCCCCAGGACTTGTTTATTTTATAACTGGAAGCTTGAACCTTTTGACCCCCTTCACCCATTTCAACGCCCCTCACTGGAAGAGATTCTTTTTGAAAGCCCACAGAGTGTGCTTGGAGAGAGGGGATGCGAAGGGGAGGGGAGGGGATTGGGTGGGTGTACACACAAGTAAGAGGGACAGCAACACAGCCCTAAAAGTGCATTCTTCATGGCCCTTTTAGACCTGAAAGTTTTATTTTCAGAAGTTGTTTCTTGCCCTAGGATGCCTTCCATCCTCCAATACATGGAAAATTTTACCCATATTTCAAGACCCCTTTAAAAGTCATCTTCACTGTGAAATCTTCTCGAGTTGGCCCCGATGGAGTTGGCCACTCCCACTGTGCTTCTTTAGCACTGATTTACTTCTCCATTCCAGTATTGTGATGATGTGGCTTCAAGTCTGTTTCCCATTGAGCTGTGAGCCTCTAGGGATGTAGGCAGTGTCTTAGTTCTCTTTGCACCCGCTTTGCCCAGCCCAGAGGTCTACAGCATAGACCTAGGAAGCAAGTCTATCCATCTTTTCTTAAATCGGTATCTTAAAACTATGTTTAAATTGCCTGTTATAAAAGAACAGGTAAATTATGACTTAGAAGGTATATTCAACTATAAACATTCATTAAGAACCAACTCTGTGCCAGGCATGGTGGCCTGTGCTGGGAATGCAAAGTCAGATGTAATCAGTATGGTTTCTGGTGTCTAGCAGGTTACAGTTTAGTGGGGAGACAAATTGTTAGGCGAAGTGTGCTGAGATACTTCAGAAGCGTGAGCAAGGTAGTGTAGGAGCAAAGAAGGACGTGTTTACCTCTTGTGGATAGCCCAAGAAAACCTGCCTAGAGAGAGTGTGAGGATTTTCCTAACAGTGAATCTTTGTGTGGGGTGGGTGTGGATGTGTGGATGAGGTAGAGACAGGGAAGGTAGGTATGCTTTGGGGGTGGGGGGTACGTTTTAGAGGGTTTGGGTCTAGAATCATGGTGGAAAAGAGTACAAAAATGTTCTCTCAGCTGATTCCTCGGAGGGGAACCGACTCTCTTTTCCTGGACAATGACAGTTCAGGAGATGACCATTCCTAAGAGAAAAAGGAAGAAAAGAACCACTGCTTCACTCACTAGTTTGACCAAAAAATTGGCAGCCCCCATTGTAAGGGATCATAAGGTAGAGAAAGCTTTTTTTCCTGTAAAATTAGTTGGATTTTACACAACCCAGCAAGCAATAACAAGGCCTCCTACATCACTTTGTCAGAGAGAGGCCAGTAATTTTCAGGTGAGAACCGATCCATTTACACAATAGTAGAATTTCCCTCATGTACAAAGTGCTCCATAGCAATTTGTGGCCTCACAGAATGCCATTTATAGTTCCTGCAGTGGCAAGAAAATTAGGGGGCAGAGTGATTATTACTCTAATCACAAAGCTGAAGGATGCCTTGGTCATACTGGTCTATTTTACCTTTCCTGCCAGCAAGGAGCTGCTCTACTTGGCTTTCAGCCTTGAAGAAGCAAAGTGAAAAGGGCTGATCAGTTCCCCTCTTAGATATTAGCTTTCAGCTTGAAGGTCTCCTCATCAGCCGCTAACTATAGCCTAGGGTCTGAAGTCATTACCCAAAATAATGCCCCACCTTCATTTAGAAAATATCTTTAATACGTCTTTAGGGCGTCAGCCGGGGCTCAGGAAGCTGGATTTCAATGAAAATGAGGTCCCCAAAGAAGCCCTGACTATATTGCATAAAAGCTGCCCCATCATCATCTCTAAGCAGTTCATTTAAATGTTGTATTTTATTCTTGCTAAATACCTGGATGGTTCCCAATTTGCACTTTGCAAGGCAGAGGTAAGCATGACGCCCCAGTCTGGATGGTGTGGAGAGGTATTGGTAGCAGGATCTCCCTTTATTGTGCTCAGCTAATTGCTAATTATGTAGTGATGGATGTAAATTCACAGTTGGCACTTGAGGCTCACAAGCTCACTATCCGTTTCTGCTACTTAAAGGACAATGGCTGAAATAGCAAGAGATTACCAACCATATCTCAATCCATAAAAATACAGTCTAAGTGGGTGAAATAACCCTGCAGAAGAGCAGAAGAGGTTTTAGGGAAGAGGATGCTAGAGGTAGGTCCCGCCCAGACTCTGCCCTGATATTACAGCTTAGGGTTATGAAGAAAATGTTCCGTGTGTCTCAGTTAACCTGGAAAGAAGAACAGATGCTCTTGTTTGCCGGAGGAGCAATACCACCAAACATTTTGTTCAGAGGAGAAGAAATGGCACTAATAGTGATACCAGGTCTTTGAAAGTCATGTTGAAATGTTAAGCCTTTCTCACATATTACCTCCTTGAATCATCTAATAACAAGATCGTTGAGTGGGTCATGTTGTTAATTCCATTTTGTACATGATGAAATAAATCACTGGAGAAAAGCTGGTAATTCACTAAGCCACGCTGCTAGTTAATGGTAAGGTAGGCAGACCCTCACATCACATCTGTCATCGGTGTCGCCGATGTGGCCGTGGCTAGGTGGCTGTCTCTCTTCACATCATATTTATGAGATTTGGAATTTTGGTTTGTAGGTTCATTTTGAGTAGGAAGCTTTTGATTTATGACTTATTTTTTCCTTGCTCTCTATCATATCCTTGATGTTGAGAAAGCAAAAGCTCAGACTAAGAAAGTAAATAAAATATCTGCCCTGCTACTCGTCACTCTGGGCTAACAGGTAACAGATAAAGCCAGCTGCAAAGTGAAGAGTAACCAATATTTCTCCCAAGGACACTCTGCCATTGTAAAAATTCACAACCACCCCCATTTTTAGAGGGGTGTTTCTTTTACTTATTCACTGTGAAAACTTGCTTTCTAAAATCGCAGACTGTCTGAGATTTTGCAGTTTGAAATTATATCAGGAAGAATGAGCATTCCACCTTTGCCTGGAAGATCTATAAGTCATTCTGCAACAGACAAGCAGCCTCAGTGATCAACCCAGGCACCGGGGCTCAGATATGGGCCTTTGCCTGGAAGATCTAAGTCATTCTGCAGCAGACAAGCAGCCTCAATGATCAACCCAGGCACCGAGGCTCAGATATGGGGTTTCTGAACACAACATTGCACTTTAACTTAACTTTGCAGTTTCCAAGGAAATGAGACCCTGAGTCCACCTCACAGTCCTAGCCTGGTGTTGACCATTTTATTCACAGGCCTGCTTAGTGTTGAGTCTATCAAAACAGCACTTCATTCCATAACGAGACACCACTTCATACCTACTAGGATGCCTATAATCAAAACCATGGAAATAACAAGTGTGGGTAAGGATGTGGAGAAATTGTAACCCTCATGCATTGCTGGTGGGAATGTAAAATGGGGCAGCTGCTGTGGAAGACAATTTGGTGGTTCTTCAAAAGCCTAAACACAGAATTACCAGATGGCCCAGCAATTCCCACTTCTGGATATATGCCCCAAAGCTTTGGAAACAGGGACTCAAACAGATACTTGTACGTCAATGTTCATTGCAGAATTATTCCTGATAGCCAAAATATGGAAACAACCCAATATCCATCGATTGATGAATGGAAAAACAAAAGGTGGTCTATACATACAATGGAATATTATTCAGCCTCAAAAAGGAAGGAAATTCTGACACATGCTACAGTGCGGATAAACCTTGAGGACATGACGCTAAGTGAAACAAGGCAGTCACACAAGGAGAGATATTGTATGGTTCCACTTACTTGAGGTACCTAAGTAGGCAAATTCATAGAGACAGAAAGTACGAGTAACTGCCAGGGGTGCGGAGGGGGGAACACAAATGAGGAATTAATGGTTAATGGCTACAGAGTTTCAGTTGTGCAAAATGATGTGTCCTGTAGATGGAGGGTGGTGATGGTAGCACAACAATGTGAGTGTACTTAATGCCACTAAACTATACACTTCAAAATGGTTAGGATGGGGCTTCCCTGGTGGCGCAGTGGTTGAGAGTCCGCCTGCCGATGCAGGGGACACGGGTTCGTGCCCCGGTCCGGGAAGATCCCACATGCCGCGGAGCGGCTGGGCCCTTGAGCCATGGCCGCTGAGCCTGCGCGTCCGGAGCCTGTGCTCTGCAACGGGAGAGGCCACAGCAGTGAGAGGCCCACGTACCACACAAAAAAACAAAAAACAAAAAAAACAAAAACCAAAATGGTTAGGATGGTTTAAATAAACACCCTCTTCATTTAAACTTCGCCTAAACTCCATTCTTGTCCAAATCCTATGCTAACCCTATTTCCCCCTTTGGTGAGACACTCACAGTTTCTCTGGGGTGCTGTCTTGCTCGTAGCAATGAGTAAATAAACCTGGTTTTGTTGGACTATAGGTTTGTCCCTGGTGGACTTTTGTTGATTGGACTAAGAAAGTGTTCACTATTCTATAACAAACCAGATCTATCATAATGAAATTTGGGGAAGAGTGGCACACGGTGACCTCGGGGGTACTGAAGATCCTTCCACGGAGCCAAGAGGAAAACTTAAGTCTCCAGTTGAGGACTGGTTTGTTCTCCCTTCTCCCAGAGCCCTGAGTTTCCATAAAGTCATGGCTCCACGCAGATGGTGGCAGCATTTGTGTTCAGCATCTTGTCAAGAACAGAGGACCCCATCCTAGTCCCTGGGCTCTCCATCCATGTGGCTCCAGGTCCATCTAGGGAGAAGCACTGTTTATCCTTGTCATTCTGAAGTTGTGACTCCTCAGGTGCCATTGCTGGCTTCCTGACCCAGATCCTAGTGGGGCTGGGGCTTCTGTCTCTTTCACCGTTCTGAGGTCCTGTTCTGCTTCTGGTCCACAGAGATATTTATCTTGTTTTCTTACATTGACTATACCCATTTATTTGTCTATCATTGTTGATTTTGATGAGGGGTTGAGAGTGAGGCATAGGGAATGCAGCAAAGCATGAAGACACTGAGTCATCCTGACCAGAAGTTCTAGTTTAAATGCTTTCGTGGCATTGAGCTCTAAAAACGATTATGGAACCTTTCAGCCATATGAATTTAAAATGAAACACCAAGCTATAAAATAGGTATAAAGCCATCTGACAATGTTCTGACTTTCTTAAATGAAGTCTACTTTGATTTTTTTAAAATATCAGCTATCAAATTCTTTCCATTTTCCTTGCTGCCTCTGCTTTGCTAGTTTCCCAACCATTTATATAGTGTGCCTACTAGGTAACCCAGCATCGCACTACCACAGGGGAGTAAGTACATATAGACTCTGTATAATAACCTAGTCTTGCAAGTGGTGAGTGATCAAGTTGGGCAGTAGCAACTCTGGCCCGGAGAACAATAAATCGTGTTAATTTCGGGATTTTACCTTGTAGGGACTGTCAACTAAGATCACCTACAACCAATAATATGATGAAACATTGTACACAGTGTCAACTTTTCCAACACCAAGCTTCAACTTTGGTCGGCTTTGAATTTGATGGGGAAAAAAAAACAAACCCCAAAGTCAGGTTTTTGTGGGTCTTTTTAAAGGTAGTATGTCCATTTAATTTTATTTATTAATTTACTTATTGGCCATACCACACGGCTTGTGGAATTTTAGTTCCCCAACCAGGGACCAAAGGAAGCCATGCCCTCTGCAGTGGAAGTGCAGAGTCCTAGCAGCTGGACCACCAGGGAATTCCCAGACTCAATTGTTTTTACTTTTTTAAATTTACATATTTAGTTTTTTAGCAGGCAACTTTTATACATTTTTTTTTTAATAAATTTGTTTTTTTTAATTTTTGGCTGCATTGGGTCTTCGTTGCTGCGTGAGGGCTTTCTCTAGTTGTGGCGAGCAGGGGCTACTGTTCATCACAGTGGGCGGGACTTCTCGTGGTGGCTTCTCCTGTTGCACAGCATGGGCTCTAGGCACGTGGGCTCCAGTAGTTGTGGCATGCAGGCTCAGTAGTTGTAGCTCACAGGCTCTAGAGCGCAGGCTCAGTAGTTGTGGCGCATGGGCTTAGTTGCTCCGCAGCATGTGGGATCTTCCCGGACCAGGTCTCGAACCAGTGTCTCCTGCATTGGCAGGCGGATTCTTAACCACTGCCCCACCAGGGCAGCCCTCAGTTGTTTTTAATAGAGCCTATCTAGGCAAAATTGTGAAGTTAGTGATGTTACTTTATGGTGCTTTCCCTTTTTCTTTCTGGGACACACCTACAATTCCTGTTTCTTGCCCTGGGTATCTCTCTCATGTCTCACTGTTGTAGAGCCTTGGAAAGAAACAGGCACAGAGTAAGGAAAAGGTACTAGATTGGAAATTTAAAACATTAAGTTTTAGTTCCATTTCAGCCAACAGTTGGCTTCATGACCTTGGATAATATCTTTGAGTTTCAATTTACTCATCTCTAAATTCGGAGAACAAGGAATAATTGCATTACTAAGCTCTCTTTTGTCTACAAATTTCAACAGTTTTAGGATACATCATTTCCGATGATACATTAGCTGATGAAGAGTCAGTTTTCTCTGAGATTTAATAGGGAAATCTTGGAAACCAAAAGACGTTTAAATCCTTACATTTTTAACAATGATACTTTCACCACCATGACAGGTTGATGGAGAAATAGTTTTCTGTGGAAATCTTTCAAGAGACCTTAAATCGCACAAAAAAGTTGATTTACTTGTTTGTAAATCTGCAGTGGGAAAAGGAATGGAATCACAATTTTTAATTTGCTGGTTTCATTACTTTAACCAGTTTGAAATTTGACGGTGTGTCAAGTACTAATGTGACAGTCCTGTGATCCCTTTCTCTTTTAATGGAACACATTTTGTGTAACTTCTTATTTTTCCTCCATTTTTCTCTGGTGTTTATTATGACTTTCACGATATACATTGCTTGTGGTTAAATTTATGTTGCTAAATAATACTGTTGTAAATTAGGTACCGTGATTCCCTGGGCTTGTTTAGATCTCATCAGTGGAGCTCTGTTAACTCGGAGATATTTTCAGTCACAGATAAATTGCTCTGTTCAATTTGCATTTGAGTAATTTTCTGATTTAGACATGGAGTTGGTAATGGGCATAATAATTCAGGAAGGGTGAACGGAAGGGAGGGAATCTCCTGAAAGTCTTGCATCCTTAGCAAAATCCCCAAATAGTTACCATTTTCCACTACGCAGTATCTTCTTATATCCGAATAAATAAAAGCTGATTATCTTTATAAAGCAATGTTGGAAATGGTATCCGCTATTTTCTTCTCTTTGTATATCCTGCTGCCCATTTGAATTCAAATTGGTTTGGTAAGGAGTTTTGTCCCAGGGTCCACTTTAATGTAGCATTCTGATTTGTCATAATTTACTGGAGTACATGGATTATTAAAACTGTGATTTCAAAGGCCAACTGTTAGAAGAAAGCCATTCATTGTTGGTTATGTGGTTTGATTTCTGCTGTAGCCTCTCAAGTCTTCACTCTTCCATTAAATCTTTCCTGACTGTTTATATTGTGTTTATATTGTTTCCTTTGTGTTTATATTGTTCTTTCCACCTTTTCAAAGAGTATGAGCATCTTGAGGCAGAGACTTAGTTTGTTTACTTGTAGGACCTAATCCAGTGTTGGACAATTGTAGGTACAAGGCAGATAAAATAGACTTACCTATCTAAATCCCGAAATATAGTATTTGTCTAAAGAATAACACATAGACACACACACACACACACACACACACACACAAATGAGAAGCTGTTTATTGATTAGTTAGTTGCTTTGTCTTCAAAATGCCAAACAAATGGTCTGAATATTTTTCTATTATTGAATTTATGTATATGTACGTGGGGGATAGGGAATACTTAATCAACTATCCTGACAGGTTGTCTTCGCCCTCTGAAAACAGTTTTAAACAAAAAAACTGGATCTGTTAACTGATATCAAATGACTTTAACTCCATGCACTGCACGAAAGGTGATGTGGGCGTGCGTGTGCACATGTGGATAGATTCACACACACAATATTGAAATTATAAAAGAGAAAAGAACTTGACCATTGTCTTTTAAGGTGCTTCTCTCTCCTTTGAAAAAAAAAGAAAATGTCATACATGTCATGAAAAGTAAACACTAGAGAAAAGAATATAACAATAACAAAATCTCCCTTTCTTCAACCTCCTGGAACTGCTCCCCAGAAACAATAACTGTTAACTGCTTCTTATATGTCCTTCCAGAGATGTTTAATGGACACACACACACACTTTACAGACTGCTTTGGGGCTGTGAGGAAGCTCTATGCTCAGGGGCAGCAGGGCAGTAGAGTAAGAAGTTGACAGCAGGGCCTTCCCTGTGCTCCAGCAGTTAAGACTCCACGCTTCCAACACAGGGGGTGCAGGTTACGTCCCTGGTCGGGGAACTAAGATCCCACATGCCACGGGACTGGAAAAAAAAAGGAAGCTGATGGGAATGTTTAGAGAGGAAGTTCAGCATATAGGAGACCTGCTTTTGAGTGACAGCACAGTGGAACAGTTTTAGGAATTAGAGGTGTGCGGTCAGAAGAGGGATGTACGCCGAATGGGGATAAGGGTCCAAATAATGAGGGAAATCTGGGCTTCTTGAGGTGATTGATACGAACCAGGATAAAGGTCATGATGGAGACTAGTGCTGATGATCTCAAAGAGGTAAATGGGGGTGAGGCTACGAGGGTAGAGGTGAGGGGGCTGGGGAGCTGAAGGTGGGAGAAGAAGGAGCCTTGCCATGAGCATATAGGGTTTTAGGGAGGTTTTTAACACTTGCAGATAGAGGTATGGAGGCCAAGTGAGGGGTGGTCATATGTGTTGCAAATGCCTTTTTTCTCAGATTGCTGTTTGTTTCTTACTTTATCATAATAATATCTATAATGTTACTAATACATAAATATATTGACTTCATTAATGTACATTAACATAAATATATTATATTAATATTGACTTTATTAATATATGTTTGCAGAGGTTTTTACTTTTTATATTGTCAAAATTATCAATCTTTTTCCTTTATGGTTTTTAGGTATATTTTCTACTTAGGAATGCCTTCCTTATTCCAAAATCATAACACATTTTTAAATGTTTTGTTTTAATATTTTTATTTCCCATCTGGAGTCTATTTTGGATTAATGAGTATGTAGGAATCTGGATTTTTGTTTTTTCTACAGCTTAATGTCTGACACCATTCATCAAATATTATAGTTTTTTGTTTGTTTTTTTTTTTTTTTTGCGATACGTGGGCCTCTCACTGCTGTGGCCTCTCCCGTTTTGGAGCACAGGCTCCGGACGCGCAGGCTCAGCGGCCATGGCTCACGGGCCCAGCCGCTGCCACGGCAGGTGGGGTCTTCCCGGACCGGGGCACGAACCCATGTCCCCTGCATCGGCAGGCGGACTCTCAGCCACTGCGCCACCAGGGAAGCCCCTTATAGTTTGTTGTTTTCTATGCTTTGAAATACCCGAAATTGCCCTTTGAATGTTTTATTTATTATGTACTCACATCTTTCCCTGTCAGCTCTTAACCCAGTCCTGGACTAAAATTTTCAGTTCACAACCTTTAAAATAAATTTTGTACACTTAGCATTCTATCTCTCGGTTTATATAAAAATCTGAAAACAAATGTTTTCTACCTTTAAAATCCAGATGTATCCTTGGACATTAAGCATCTTGCAGAGTTTGGCTGCACCCAGTATTGGGACATTCTTGCTAATCTTACCATTTGTGTTTTGGGGGCCAAGTTGGTAAAATGACTCTTGAAGAGAACCCTTCTGTCGGTATTCTTTTTCCTAATGACCTGATTTTGACGAACATACATTCTCCAGAAGAATGTTAGAATGCAGAGCCTGGGAAAATGGGAATATGATATTCACAGTCTGTTTACAGAATGGCAACTCCAGTAACTGTTTATACTTTAAAGGCTTATTGGGGGTATCCGTAGAGTAGGTCAGAAGGCCCTCCAGCTCAAGCACATCACATTGCTGCAAACCCCACAAAGCTACCCTTATTTTTGTTTGTTTTTTATAGCATCCCCTCACTTCTCAAATTCTTAAGAACTGCCTTAAACCTATAAGACTTTCTGATTCTGAAAGAGAAGGTGGAACACTAAACAGCTTTGCCCTAGAGAAATGAGGGACAGGCTTGCATCACTGACACTTGTAATCCATCCCGTCAGATGGGAGCCCTACCCTCCATTCCCCTCCCATGCTCTTGATCAACCTGTATGTTCTGGAGAGTCACTATGGTCTTCTTGCCTCCGGCTCTCTCCCTTCTAATCTGTGGTCCAGATGGCCTCCCCAGTTCTTTTTCCAGTATGCAAATGAGAACACATGGCTCCCCTGCTTGGGAAGTTCTCACAGTTCTCCACTGCCTACAGCATGAACCCAAACCCTGGAGCCCAACATGTCAGATTCTTCCCACTGACTCTAACCTATGACTTGAGCTGAATCTCCTGCCATCCCCCTCCATGCGCCCCATGATTGACCCCTATCTAGCATCCCAAGCCTTGTTTATAGCATTCCCCACACCTGTGATACAGCCCTGTACAACTTCTCTCTGCCAAATCAGGGAAATTGAACAGATCCTGTAAGGCTCAGCTGAAATGTCATCCCCTCTGGGAGCCCCCTCTAGTCCCTCAGGCAGAATCCTTCACTTCCTCATTAGTATTCCTGTAGAACTTAGTTTATATCATTACTAAAAGAGTGCTCGCTGTTTCTTAGCGGGTTGATTATGACACTGGCTCTCCCACTGGACCGGGACTGCTTCATCAGTAGAAACACATTTAAATGTCCTGTACCAGCACTGTTGCACTGTCTTGAGCACGTCATGCTTTATTTTATTTCATCTACCAAACAATCTCGGGGCAGGATTTTCAGATAAGAAAATTGAGCCTGGAAAAGATTAAGTAACAGATGTGCTCACAGATTGTACATTCACTCAGCATATTCTGTGCCTGGGACTCAACCCCTCTGTGTGGCTTCTAAGCCCGTGAACGAATGAAAGAACTGTGTACAACTTAGTGACTTCTTGAGAAATTTCCTTGTGTGGGAGCTCCATATGGCACTGAGAGCTTCTTCCAGTCTGTGTGACCTTGGGCAAGTTACTGACTGTCTCTGAGTCTGTGGGCTTACATCTGTAAAACCAAGATAATGAACTGCTTAACTACCTCACAGGGCTTTTGAGAGGATTAAATGAAATAATGTATGCAAAATACATAAAGGCTGGCAGAATAAGTTAGTAACGGATACTTTCTCTTCCCTTCTCCCTCACTGCCTATTCCATGAAGACAACACACCATCTGTCCTCAGATACCTATCTTGTTGCCTTGACCAGAGAGGAAACCAAGCAGGGGCTAGAGAGATAAGTAACCAACAGGATGGCAGTTTTAGACAGAATTATCCACAGCGCATGTCACTTCCATGAGGATCTCAAATGAATAATGATCTTAAATATGCCATACCATTGCTTTTATCTCCCATATTCATTTTGGGGAAGAAATGGCCTCATAGAGTACTACAGAAAGAAGGAAGTAACTGGAAATTTCTCTCACTTGTCCTAAAGGGACTGTCATTTCTTGCCACAGGATCTCAGTGTTCGGACACTGGCTTTCAAATTCAGGAGAAGAACAACCCCTTAGAGAGTCTTTTGATTTGCTTTTTTGGCACCACTAACACCATTATCAAATGACTTCAAAGTTCTGGGCTTCAGTGATAAGACTGCAGCTCTCATGGCTGGTGAAAAGATGGGGAAGAAAAAGTGTTTTAACACTTTGGGGGCATGGTTTTATAGAACTTGGTGTGTGTCTTTATTTCATTCAACTTTCTGAAATCAAGTGTATGTTTATAACACCTATGGCGTGTGAGGAATTAGAGTATAAGGGTGAGAACGGTCCCTGGACTTTTCTAAGCTCTTCTACGTCTAGCAGCAGAGGCGAACAGGTAAAATATGGCAACTCATTTGGAGTGTTTGGTGATTTGAGGTAGATACACACAAAGTGTCAGGGGAACACAAGAAGAGATGCCTGGCCCAGCTGGGAATCAGAGTGGGTTGGTAGTGGCCAGGAGCTGCCCAGAGAAGATATGCCAGGGTCAAAGTCTTGGAAGATGAGTAGGAGTTAGCCAGACCAAGTGGGAAGAAATGGTCCTTCTTAGCCTAAGAGTCACACCTGCTATTGGATATGGGATCAAATCTTTAGTGAGTACTTAATCCTGTTATGAGTTTCCTAGACAGTATTTAATTTAATCTTCACACTAATCTTTTAGAAATGAGGAAACAGATTTTGAACAACCTCTCTAAAGTTTCCATTGCTAGTCAGTGGAGAGGTTGGAATTTGAATCCAGGTCAGCCTCTAAAATATTTGGATTTTTATTGTGCCAATCTAATTTTACAAAGTTCCCAGTAATATTTGCATTCACCACAGGACAATTATATTGATCACGGTGACATCATACAGTCTTAAAACTGGATTGAGATATAATATATATATGTATATTTGGGGGCTTATTTTAAAATAACAAGAGAGAAATCTTTCTATGTGTGATTAAATGTGGTAGTGATATAAATAGAATTAATGAGAATATGATTATTTTGGCCAAAAGCATGTAAGAATTAGTTCTTTAAAATTAATGCAGGGGACTTCCCTGGTGGCGCAGTGGTTAAGAATCTGCCTGCCAATGCAGGGGACGTGGGTTCGAGCCCTGGCCCAGGAAGATCCCACATGCCGTGGAGCAACTAAACCTGTGTGCCACAACTACTGAGCCTGTGCTCTAGAGCCCGCAAGCCACAACTACTGAGCCCGCGTACCACAACTACTGAAGCCCGCGCGCCACAACTACTGAAGCCCGCATGCCTAGAGCCCATGCTCCGCAACAAGAGAAGCTACTGCAATGAGAAACCTGCGCACCGCAAAGAAGAGTAGCCCCTGCTCGCCGCAACTAGAGGAAGCCCGTGCACAGCAATGAAGACCCAATGCAGCCAAAAATAAAATAAATAAGTAAATTTATTTTTAAAAAATTAATGCAAAGCATATGCCATTATCAGAATTGAGATTGTGTTATTCCAATTCTATACTCAATGCTATGAATCTGAAATAAGTTAAACATATTAGTAGGTGCACTTAAAGTTTCAATTAAGTATAAAAATTTGGATTAAGATCCATGTGAACCTCTTTTTTTCTGTCAAATCACTCAAATCTCATAATACCCCTGTGAATGAATCCCCTTGTTTCCTGTTGCTATGGCAGGTAGCATCTTCACTTGACAGATGAGGAAACCGTGTGGTTTTGCAGCTCATTCAAAGTCTTAGCTGAGGGCAGTGGCAAAGTTATCACAGAACACAAAACTTTTGGAAGCAAAAGGAAATTTATGTGCCCGGCACTGTGCTTGGAATTTTCACATAATTTATATTTAATTTCTATAATAACTCTAGAACATAGGTGTTTCCCTCACTTTTAGAAATGAGAAAACTGAGGCTCAGAGTTGGAATATGACCAAGTTAAAGAGCTTTCAAGAGGCTGAGTTGGAATTTGAACCTGGTTTTCCAGAGCCACACATCTGTTGTAACATTTCTGTGAGCTGTATATTTCAGTTGTATTCCAACACTGAGCATCATGCCTGTCACATTGTGGGGACTCTTGTGCCCACTTGTGTGGAATGACTAAGTGATAAATAGAATGTGTACTTTAGTGGCTAGCAAGGAGGCAAAAGAATACTGTAAGTATTTAGTGAAGGAAAGTATTTAGTGCTCATTTTAATGATAAAGGTAGAAGGCCTGGCCAAGGGAGTGAAATACTACCAAATAAAAGTTTATTTGGCAAAAGGAAGTAGAGAAAGTATTGCTGAAAATATTTCTGAGTCCTTTGCTCAGAGTCCAAAAGCATGGAATTGTACAAAATGCTTCTCTGGACACCCAGATGCCTCATTTATGGAATTACTGACTTTGCCTTGGCCCCAAACACCTATATTCAACAACATTATTCTAGCCCTTTGTCTGACCCTGTAGGCAATGCAAAACCTCTTCAGTTAATGTTTGGTTGGAGCCCAAATGCAAAATACCTTTCCTTATTTATTTATTAAGGGTGCCATTTTTCATAGATGGCCACCTCCTAATGAATAACATCGCCTTTGTTGATGGAATTAGATTCTCAGTTATTCAACAAATATTGATTAAATAGCTATTATGCACAAGAGAGGACATTATTAACTTTCTATTAGGTGACAGAAAAAGCCTGTTGTTGTGTAAAGTTCCCCCGACTCAGAGTTCTAGTCCTGGGTTCCAGTACTGCCTCTGCCACCAATCAATATATAATCTGGGTTACTGAGCATCTTACTGTGGATATCTGTAAATTCAAGACATTCTCTGGATATCAGTTTGTGGCTTAACTGTGTTCTTAAGGGATATCTGGGAATGGGTGCGAGTGTTTGGGGTCATCAGATTATTGAGGGATGCTACTGGCATTTAGTGCCCAGAGACCAGGGATGATAAGTTCCCTGCAATATGAGTGTCAGTCCCCCACCACAAGAATGCATATTCTCACCAAGATGGTAACCATTTCTCAGTTGGAAACCACTGAAATCCTAAATCCTAAATCCCAGGTTTAGTGTTCTGTAAGACAGTGACTGAGAGGCAAATTAGAGTTCTGTTAACTTTGACAAAGTCAACAAGTGAGGATGTTAAATATAGGCAAGCTCCTGGCAAACTTCCTTCCAAGGAGCAGAAACAAACAAACAAAAAAAAATGGGAATGTTAAATACAAGTGCTCTTTGCAATGCATACTGGCAAAGAAGTTACTGAAATACCATTCATTATTGTAGCACATTTTCTATTAATTATCTTAAATAACTTGTAAAGCAATAGCTTGAATGCCAAACGGAAAGTTAATTTTGCTAATGAATTCAGTGACTCACCATAATTCTCACCGTAATCTTAGCTCCGTACCATCTTAGTTCATATTAAAGAGCCCTAGGGCTTCCCTGGTGGCGCAGTGGTTGAGAGTCCGCCTGCCGATGCAGGGCACACGGGTTCGTGCCCCGGTCCGGGAAGATCCCACATGCCGCGGAGTGGCTGGGCCCGTGAGCCATGGCCGCTGAGCCTGCGCGTCCGGAGCCTGTGCTCCGCGACAGAAGAGGCCACAACAGTGAGAGGCCCACATACCGAAAAAAAAAAAAAAAAAAAAAACCATATTAAAGAGCCCTAGACTCAGTAAACTTGCCTTTGCACCACTGAATTCCTTTAATAAGAGTAAAGGGAGTGCTATGTGCTCCAGAATTACTGTTGCTTAATTATTTAATTTTGCCATAAAAGTTAATTGTCAATAAGGGTAATGAAAGTGACTCCCAGACATTTTGGTAATGTGAATCGTCATAAGCCTCTTGGTAGCGTGATGCTGCCTGGCGCTGCCATCCTAGACCAGTTCTATTGCTGTTCAGAATGCATCCCCTCTGGGACAGGCCCAAATGTAGCCTTCTGTGCCTTGTGAGATTATAGGGCTCCAAAACCTTTTTGCAGACAGTAAAATCTATTTTAAAACTATGGGCATACATAAAAATGTTTTTACTGACCAAATCAAAGTTTTAAAATCTTTCCCCTTTCCACTCAGTTCAAGAAAAGGTAAACCAACCTTCTCATCCCACATTTTGGAGTAGGGCTACCTGGCCTCAATTCCTCATTTTCTGTGGATTTGGGTATTCATTATCATCACCACATAATGTTTGATTCATGAGGGGCCACACTATTACCATAAACAAACATAGATTTTGTTCGGAGAAGCCATGAGTCCAGCCTCAGGTGATGGATTGTGCCTGATCATGATCAGTCATGACAAAACTGTGCCCCAATTTCGGCAATTTTTACCTTTCTTGCAAAGAAGAGCTGCCATGTTTAACTAGCTCTAGCTTATGAAATCTTGAGACCTAAGGGGAACTCTTTTGTAGGGATTTCTAGGAAAGGTTCTTTTTATCTGGGAAAAAAAAATCAAAAACAAACAAAAGGAGGCAGTTGGTGATGCTTTGTATTTCCACTTGAGTGTGGACATGATGCCTGGAGATGCAGCAGCCATCTTGTGACCAGTAGGCAGAATGATGTAAATAGCCTGGTTCCTTGATGGTATCTTTCAGTGCCTGTCTAGACCTGCCTGCCCTACTCAGGGTGTCTTGGAATGCGAAGAAAAAAATCAACCTCTATTTGCCTAAGTCATTGTAGTAAAATTTTCTGTTATTTACAGTCCAATACAAACCTGACATATGTTTTATGCTCAGTTAAACATATAACTCTGGGGGTCTTGGAAATTTGGGCAGCAGTATAGTGTAGTGAATTTAACACTAATACTTTAAGGCTATTTTATGTGAAACATTCCTTCCTTCCCCAGCTGGTGGAGATTTAGGTACATCAAACATGTTTGGATAAAGTAGGTGCTGCCATTGCCCCAGAGGTGCTTCAGGAAGATAAACAAAGTGTCAGATAATAAGAACGTAAAAATGTCGGGACTGGACATCTCCAAGGTATCACTTCTATAAGAAAATGATGTACCTGGGAGAAGAGAAGAAAACAAATCTTTGCTGGATTTAATTGAATCCAATTGAACATACGGGAATATAGTTGTGAGTTGAAGTGTATGTATGTCATATTATTCAAGTGACTGAAGAGGGTTATAATGGTGCTTCCCAATGGAAATAATTTACATTTTTATTACTGGATTTTAAAGTATACTGGGAAAAGCAATGGACCTCAGTCAACATTTCTGAATCCTATTTGTACTCCACAATTTTATTCAGTCTCTCCCAGTTCTGTTTTCTCAACTATGAAATGGGGATAATAACTCATGTCTTGTCTACACAGAATTACTATAGAAATCAAATAAGATGAAATGTATAAAATTCCATTTTATACTATATTTCCTATGCAAATGAGAGATGCCATCACATCATCATAATCATATCATTCCACGTTTTACAAAACAGATGTGATCATTATTGTCATTTTATCATTTTGACTTGAAGACAAATCCTTGGTTGATTTCCACTTAGGTAGCCTCTCCCAAGTGGATAATCTACCACATGATGGATATTGATGCTTTGGAGTTTAAATATCTTGGGTTTCCATACACATGGCTGGTGGAGACAAACATTGGTATGTTTCTGCACTGTATCATATTAAGCAAAAACAATCCGTTACTATTCTCATTTCAACGCTATTAGTCAAGTTATTATGCTAGAGGACACCAGTTAAGTAGAATGTATACTTTAAGGCAAGGTTTAAAGAAATATAAGCAAGAACATATATTTAACTCTGCCAAATGTTAAAATTTTACATGAGGAAATATTTTTATTCTTATTAAAGGAAAGTTAAAATCCCACCCATTCATAGTAACAACTCCTAAAGGTTTAATGGATGTACTGGAAGTCCAGGTGGCTGCCAGGCAGGTTCACCTTATCCTCTCAAGTCATGTGGTTACAGGCAGCCTCTACATAAGGGTGTTCACGCTTTGTGTCATCTGGTTCTGCAGCCCTGATCATTGCTCATGGAGCCAGGCATCTGTGACTGTCCCAAAGGCAGCTATATGCAGATCGGATACCAGGAAGCCAGAGGTTTCTAAGATGATTTCTTTTTTTTTGGTCTTTTCATTCATTTATTCCTTTATTTATTTATAATTCACTTATTTCTTTTTAAAAAAATTTTTATTGGAGTACAGTTGATTTACAATATTGTGATAGTCTAAGGTGATTTCTTGTCAGAACTTTGAGCCAAAAGGATGCCCTATACTGGATCATGAAGAACAAAACGAATCAGATCCTTCTTTTGGAGCTAGAAAAAACAAAACAAAACAGAGATGGATGTGGATGGTAGAGAAGCTCAGTGGTGAAGAAAAACAAGGAGGGAAAGAAGTGACCAGAAGCCAGGAGGCCATAGGAACAGTGGGTAAGCAGAAACTATGAATGAGAGAAGGGAGCAAAGAGAGGTGTGGTTGCAGCAGTAGGCAGTGGCAGAAGTAAAGACAAGACAGAAGGGAACCGGCTCCTGTGAATAACAGAAAGAACAAAGCAGAGCTCTCTGAGGGGAATGACAAGGCAAGTTGCCACACGATTGTCACATGAGTGGTCACATCTCTTCCAAGTTTGCCAGATTGGAGCATAGAGTCACTGCTCTGTTATGAACAGTGATGAGGACCCTGCAGTTCCATAAGGACTAAATGAGCAGCATTAAAATTTTCCCCTTCGGGCTTCCCTGGCGGCGCAGTGGTCGGGAGTCCGCCTGCCGATGCAGGGGACACGGGTTCGTGCCCCGGTCCGGGAAGATCCCACATGCCGCGGAGTGGCTGGGCCCGTGAGCCATGGCTGCTGAGCCTGCGCGTCCAGAGCCTGTGCTCCGCAACGGGAGAGGCCACAACAGTGAGAGGCCGGTGTACCGCAAAAAGTTTCCCTTTCATTATTCCTCTTGAATTTATTCTTATATGTCATTAGATGTAACCTAAACCTATGTCTTTTCCAATCAGCCCCAAAAATCTTAATGTAGTTTCTACTTATATATGTACATGGGAGCGTATTTTGTTTGTCAGTATTTTATTTTATTTTATTTTATTTTGGGTGGTGCTGCGCCTCCCGCGGCATGTGGGATCTTAGTTCCCCTACCAGAGATCGAACCCCCTGCATTGGAAGCACGGAGTCTTAACCACTGGACCTCCAGGGAAGTCCCATGTTTGTCAGTATTTTAAATGAGAGTATCCATTTGTTCTGTTTGTTAATTTCTTTTCCCCTTACATATATCAAAATACCTCCCCATATTAATAAATATACTTTTATAATTTTTAATGATGGCTCCAATGTGCACAGAAAACCTTCCCTTCTGCAATAATATACAGAGAAATTATGGGTAAAAATAACAAAAGGATATTAAAACTGTATAGCTGTTTTTGAAAATAGGGGAATCATGGTGAACAGCAACCGAGGGAGCCCCAAGCATTCAGAGATGGATGGGGGAGTAAGTTGCAGTAAAGGGAGGCCAACACTTTGTGGTCCAGTGAGAGCTGCAAATATATACCACGTACTCAGGGAAGCCACTCCTAGAATGCTGTGTGAAGGTCATGCTTTATACTAGAGCATGGAGGATGTGACATAGCCTCCAGTTACAGCTTGCATTGGACCAGTTGCCAGAGGCCAGGAGAGGAGACAGATTCTCTCCCAAGATCGGAACCAGATCACGTAACTTTAGGTCTAGGGCTTGGCAATGTACCGTCTCTCAGGGGAGGGTCCAGAGGAGAGTCAGCTGCCTGACTGTTCAGCACTTATTCTTTCTAGGGCTGCAGGGGAGCCAATCCTGAAATTGAAAAGTTCTAACAGCAAGTGAAAATAAAGAACAAGGAGGGTTGGCAAGGAGCTTCTGACCAGGGATAAGATGTATTATAAAGCCATAGCAATTGAAACAGTGTGGCATGGGGGTAAAAGATAGATCAAATAGATCAATGATAGAGAATAAAGAGCTCAGAAACACATCCCTGCACACCATGGAAACCTGATTTAGGATAGAGGTGGCTTAACAAATTAGTGGAGGAACAGATCCATTGTTTAATAAATGATATAGGGACAACTGGTTTTCAAAACTAAAAAAAAATAAAATAAAAGTTTATACAAATCTCACAACACACACACACACACAATTCCAGATGGAATAAAATTAAAACAAGAGAAAAATAATAAATTTAAGACAACTGGAATAAAATAGAATATTGTTAAAAAGATTAATACAAGGAATAATATTAAAAGCATAAGCCCTAAAGGGAACTTTAAAAATTTGACTACATCAATCAAAAATTTTATCTTGCATGATGGAAACTCTATGCTCATTGAGCAGTAACTCCCCATTTCCCTCTCTCCCAGCCCCTGGCAACTTCCATTCCACTTTTTGCTTCTGTGAGTTTGACTACTTTAGATACCTCATATAAATAGAATCATGCAGTATTTGTCCTCCTGTGACTGGATTATTTCACTTAGCATAATGTCCTCACGATTCATCCATGCTGTAGTATGGCAGGACCTCCCTTTTTTAAAAGGCTGAATAACATTTAATTGAATGTATACATCACAGTTTGCTTCTATCAATGGACATTTAGGTTGTTCCCACATCTCAACTATTGTAAATAACTCCGCAATGAGCACTGGAGTAGAAATACCTATCTCTGAGATCTCGTTTTCAATTCTTTTGGATAAATACCCAGAGGTGGGATTGCTGGATCTACTGGAAGTTCTATACTTAATATTCTGAGGAACCTCCATATTGTTTTCCCTGGTGGCTGTAGCAATTTACATTCCCAGCAACAGTGCACAAGAGTTCCAATTTCCAAACACTTGTTACTTTATGGTTGGGTTTTTTGTTTGTTTGTTCGTTTGTTTTGGATAATGGACATCCTAACTAATATCTCATTGTGGTTTTGATTTACATTTCCTTGATGATAAGTGATATTAAACATCTTTTCACATACCTGTTGGTCATTTGTATATCTTCTTTGAAAAACTGTCTAATCAGGTCTTTTGCCCATTTTAAAATCAGGTTATTTGGGTTTTTTTGTTTTTTTACTATTGAGCTGAAGGAGTTCCTTTTATAGTTTGGCTGTTAACCTGTTATCAGATATATGGTTTGCAAGTATTTTTTCCCATTCTCTGGGTTGCCTTGCATTTTCACTCTGTCGATTTTTTCCTTTGCTGTGCAGAAGTTTTCAGTTTGATGTAGTCTCTCTCTCTCTCTGGTTTTGTTGCTTGTGCTTTTGATGTCATAGCAAAGAAATCATTCCCAAGAACAATATTATGAAAATTTACCCCTATGTTTTCTTTTAAGAGTTTTATAGTTTCAGGTCTTATGTTTGTCTTTAATCCATTTTGAGTTGATTTTTGTGTACGGTATAAGACAAGGGTTCAATTTCATTCTTCTGCATGTGTATGTTCAATTTTCTGAACACCATTTGCTGAAGAGACTATCCTTTTCCTATGATATAGTCTCAGTATCCTTATTGAAGATCATTTGATCATATATGTGTTTATCTCTGGGCTCTCTATTCTGTTGCATTGGTCTATACATCTATTTTATGTTAATACCATATTGTTTTGATTACTGTAGCTTTGTAATATATTTTGAAGTCAGGAAGCATGAGGCCTCCAGCTTTGTCCTTCTTTTTCGAGATTGTTTTGGCTATTTGAGGTCTTTTGTGATTCCATATGAATTTTAGGATTGCTTTTTCTCTATATGTCTGTTAGGTTCATCAGGTATATAGTGTTGTTCTCTGTTTCCTTATTGATCTTCTGTATGAATGTTCTGTACATTATGGAAAGTGGGGTGTTGAAATCCCCTACTATTATTGTGTTTTTGTCTATTTCTCCCTTCAATTCCATCAATATTTGCTTCCTATATTTGATTGCTCTGATATAGGGTGAATATATATTTATAATTGTTATCTTCCTGGTGAATTGACCCTTTTATCATTATATAATGTCCTTCTTTGTCTCTTGTGACAGTTTCTGATGTAAAGTCTATTTTGTCTAAGTATGACTACCCCTGCTCTCTTTTGGTTAACATTTGTATGCAATAACTTTTTCCATCCTTCCACTTTCAGCCTACGTGTGTCCTTAAATCTAAAGTGCATCTCTTATAGACAGTATATAATTGGATCTTATTCTATGTTTGGGTGTTTTTTTAATTCATTCAGACTCGGGTTTTTTGTACTAGGTTTTTGAAACCCAGCGTCTGTTTTACACTTATAGAATATCTCAATTCAGACTAACCACAGGCGTTCAACAGTCACATGTGATTAGTAGGTAGAGTAGTGGACAGCATAGACCTACAATACAGAAATTACTCCTATAAACAAGTTTAAAAAGAACCATAATAATAATTTAAGACTATTCAAAAAGGAGAAAATCTGAAGGACTATAAACATGTGAAAATACATTTTTCTATTATGGATGGAGAAATACATATTAGAACAATAAGATACTATTTTTCCTTTATTAGAATTACCAAGGAGTTTAAGAGAAAAAAAATGTGGAACTCTTGCATGGTTCTTTTTGTGGCTGCCTTTTTCCAAATAGAAAGAAACATTCTTTTCTCCTTCTGCCTGATAATGAGCTAATTTGCATTTACGTCTTCATTTGAAAGTAATAAGATGGTCACACAAGTTTGTTCCTTGTACTTACAGATGAGCCTTTGATTTAATCATTTGATTAATCAAATTCCATTAGAATCTAGCTTTTAGAAAACAAAAATATGGCTTAAATTATTGTATACAAAATTCTGTTTCAGCATAGGTTTTTATTATAACCCAAGGGTTTATTTACATTTCTGAGAGATTTTAATTTTTGATGGTTCTGACAGGTTGACTTTAAATTTCTTTTCAAATTAATTTTTCCTCTCCAGTGAATCTTCTACCAATCTTTAATTATAGTGAATGATCTGTAAGCAATTACCTACAGGAATCAATCTTGGGAGGATTCTTTTTGTAAAGAATCTCTTAAGTGCTTTCATAATCTGTTTGAAAGTTCAGGTTTCCGCAGAATGAGTATTTTTAGATGGGGGCTCACCTATAATGGGTAAAAGATTTCAGGCCACCAGCTTTAAGATCTGTCCACATATCTACCTGTGGTTAGCCTTAGTCCAGCAGAGCCATTGATGAGAACAGGAATTCCTTCCATGGTTGAAAACAAAAGGACTAGGGGAATTGCCCTTAAAATAAAGACAAAAAGAAAAAACAAGGGCAATGTTTTATCCCCTAGGTACCGTCATTTGAGAAGAGACCAGAACACAATGAGGAAACTAAAGAATGGATGTCATTGAAACAAGAAATCTGGGCCAGACTGGCCTGGGGCACAGGAATTGTGGGGATCCAGTGCTTCTGAATGTCACTTGAAAGGGCTCCACCAGGTACACACACCTTAAATGATGTTCCTAATTGTTCTTCCCTTCCTTTTTTTTCTTTGGCAAATCACAAAGAAAAAGGGA
The DNA here is from genome assembly GCF_003031525.2 of Neophocaena asiaeorientalis asiaeorientalis. Taxonomy (NCBI): domain Eukaryota; kingdom Metazoa; phylum Chordata; class Mammalia; order Artiodactyla; family Phocoenidae; genus Neophocaena; species Neophocaena asiaeorientalis. The sequence continues at coordinate 12,458,229 of NW_020175192.1, forward strand.
AAAATTGCCCAGTGGGAAGAGCCAGCTGCTGGCCTGTTAGGAGAAGAAAGAGTGTGGATATGATGCTAATTTTGCTTCATTTTCTCACCCTCTACAAACGGCTGGCTGGCGGTTGAGCCCTCTGCCCAGAGAATCCGGGGAGTTTTGATCAGGAACAGCAGTCTGTTGGGGTGGCCATATTCTCTAAAACTCTCCACAAGCAAGGGTAGGAGAAAAGAAACAAAAGCCAATATGATTTGCATCAATTCTCCAGGCAATAGCTCGACAGTAGAGTGGGGCAAAATAACAGGCTCTGCTCTCCTCAACTGGAGACATTCAGCTTCTAGAACACAGGCACATTAAAAAGAAGCTGAAATGTGTACTGTGATGACTTCTGGGGAAGAAAATAGGCTTTGAGCTGTACTTGCATCAATATCCATAGCAAAGGAGGCCTTTGCCCAAGCTAAGGTACTTGTGTGTGTGTGTGTGTGTGTGTGTGTGTGTGTGTGTGTGTGTCTCTCTCTCTCTCTCTCTCTCTCTCTCTCTCACACACACACACACACACACACACACACACACACACACACACAGCCAGAGGAGCAGGATCCATTGCTAAAACCACAGTGGTCCTGATCGCTCTTCATGCAACGCAAACGCCAAATGTTGGGGAAGAGCGAGGGAATGAGAGTTCTTTGTTTAAAGCAAGAGGCAGAGCGTCCATTTTCCTGAGAGCCTCAGATCTTCCCGGGAAGACAGAAAGAACGGTTCACAGTCTTGTGTTTTTTCCAGGTAGGACTGTTCAGACCACATATCTGACCTAACTGGCTAGCTTTGGGGCCGGTTCTGTTTGACTGAAAACCATGCTAGGCGTGCCAATATTTCTTTCTCAGGTTTCAGACAATTCACATGTGCTGCCACCACTTTTTGACTCAGACAACCATGTTCTCTCCAAAGGTTGCAAGTCATGGTCCTGGGTCACTTCAGGCAGTTGGGCAGCTCACGTCCAACTGTGCACCTTAGCACACTGGCCTTGCAATTTCTTCTCCCCAGGCGAATTCACTGGCCTGCTGAATGAGGAGGTTAGCCCTGCCTCTGCCAGCCCTAGCTGAGATCATTCACTCTCAGTCCTGCCCCCTGCACGCGTCAGGCTTGAAGGGGGCAAAGGGTCCAGTGCCAGAGTGTGCAGATCAGCTGTGAGGTCCAGATTAGAACTGCTGCTGTAAACCCGGAATCTCTGCTGTGAGCCATGGGCACCTGCATTCCTGTGGCGTTGAAGATGTCCCCAGAGGTATTCCCGCTCCCCGCATCAGTGCCAGGTCCTAGGAAACCGCTCAGTCCTCGGTAAACCAGGAAGGTTGGTCCTCTCGTGCCCTAGAGTTACTGGGTTGGGTCTCCGGTAGACTGGGCAGAAACGCCCAGCTGGACTCCCAGTTGTGAGACAGGGGCTTAACTGGGGCCTGGGCTCAGGCATACTTACTAACCCTCTGAGGTAGGAAGCTCAGACTGAGAGAGCCCCCTGACTGTGTTGGTTTAGGACACTCAGGTCTGAAAAATATACTAGCACTTCCTGTTTGCAAGGCTGACACAGAGCAGAATTATACCGATTGCCTCACATTTTCTGTAACTTAATAGGAATCTGAGGAATTCCACAATATGGCGCTTCATGTATGCACTCAGAACTGGTGCCCTCCAGTCTGTCATGTTTTCTGATGGGCGTAAGAGCAAGAGCTATAAATATCAATTCTTTCCTGGGTCTGGGGATTTGTACACAGATTACGGTTCAGGTGGAAAATGGCAGAAGGGCTTGCTTTTCTACTTCCCCAGAAGAAGAGGTTTTGAAGAGAGAAAATAAGGAGCTAGGTTTTATAGAGCTGTAGAAATTACACATGTTGCCAGGGTAATTAATCAACATTCAAAGACAACATAAAATCTCATCCTGTGCCGGCACATATATTCTTCTAACCCCAGTAGGCGTGAGTAGTAATATCAAAATGAAGGAAATTACCTGAAGGAAATTGCCTGAATGGGGATGTTATAAGAGGAGGGTAGGGCTTACTTAATTAAAGCACAGTTTAATTATTGCTATAACTTAAGGAAATGGAGCAAGTGCCATGCAATCATATGGGAGTATGAGAAGTTTGGGTCTTGTTGGATAACAATTTCACATCATTGGGAAGGGCGCTGGGGAAGGCATGATAAAATACAGGAGCAGGCTGATAAATGAATCATTGGGGAAGTGCATTTTTAACCAAATGGAAATAAGTCTAGGAAGAATGGGAAAAAATCATTATAATTATCATTGTATGGCCTTGTTAGGGAGAAGAGAGTGGATGGTCTCTGGGTGAGAATAAGAGCTGAAAGACTGAGCTCTGGGCTCTCCCTCTAACGGGACCCCTGGTGCTCCTGGGTACAGTCCAGGAAGTGGTAAATGCTGACTACATCAGGGCTGCTCATAAGGACCCGGGGCCTCCTCTAGCCTTGGGCCCACACCCTACTACAAGCCACCACTTAATTCCAGAGGTCTCCAGGGAGCCACCGAGTGTCCTAGTGCAAAATCCACATCAGGCTGCCCTCTCCCCTGCCTAATCCCTGGCAAGGATGTTCTCTTCCTAGCACTTCTAGTTTTCTCTTTTTTTTTTCACTTATCAACTGGGAAGAAAAATTCTCATTTCTTACCTACCGCAAAATAAAACTGTGTAATGAAACAACATATAAAGGTATCAGCAGGGGAAGAGATTTATCTGGTCAAAGATGAAGATGTGAATAAGAATATAAAATGTTGTCTTTCATTTAAGAGAATTGTCCAAAGTGAATGAGAATGAGAAAAAAGGCAGGAAACCCCTTAATCCATTCAGGAATATATATGTATAATTTTGTTTAAAATAAAATTTTATATATTTAAATATAATTTAAATAAATTATATATATATAGTTTATTATTTTGAAATAATTTCAAATCTACCAGAGTTCAAGAATAATTCTGAGAATTCTCATATACCCTTTACCCAAATTCACCAATTTTTAAACTCTTTGCCTCATTTGTTCTCTCTCTCCACACAAGTACCCACATATACCACACAAACAACATTGTTTAGAGCAGGTTGACTGTGTCACTGTGCTTAAAGCTTCAGTGTGTGTTTCCTGAGAAAAAAGTTATTCTTTTATGTAACCACAGTGCAGTTATAAAATTTGGAAATTTAACATTGACTAATACTTTATCAAATGTATATTCCAATTTTGTCAATTGTTCCAATAATGAACTTTAGACCATACTTTATTCCTCCAAGTTAGGATACAATCCAGAATCAGGTATCATGTTAAATTGTCATGTTTCTTTATTCTCCTTTAATCGGGATTGTTTCTTAGCCTTTCTTTATCTTTCAGAGCATTGGCATTTTTGAAGAAAACATGCCAGTTATTTTACAGAATGTTCCTCAGTGTGGGTTTGTCTGGTGTTTCTTCATGATGAAATGCATCAGTTATCCACTGGAGGCCAGAATACCACAAAGCTGATACTGTGTCCTTCTCAGGGTATCGTATCTGGAGGCATAGGAGGCCCATCTGCCCCTCATTACTGATGTTAATTTTGATCACCCAATCAAGATGCTACCCAGTTTCTTCACTGTATAATTACTATTTTCCCTTTGCAACTAATAAACATTCTGTGGGGAGACACATTATACCAAGTAAATATCCTGCTCCCATTTCTCCCCTCAAATTTAGCAACTATTGATGATTCTTGCCTGAAATAATCTTTATTGTGATCATTGCAAAATAGTGGTTTTCAACTCCATTATTCCCTACACATTTATCAGTTGGCAAGGGGTGATGCAGTTGCAAATCACTATTTTTTAAAAATAAATGGGCTACATGGATGAACTCTCCCTTCATATGTACATGTGTATGTATCTATCTATCTATCACTCTACCTACTTACCTAATATCCACTATCTCTCTAGTTATCTACCATCAGTATGGACTCATGATTTCCATGTTAAATAGCAGAATGTAACCCAGTATATTTCTTATTTATTCTGATGCTCAGATTATCCCAGATTTAGCCAATGGGAACCCCATTCAAAGCAGCCTTGGTATTTAGTGGCCAGTATCTGGCCACTAGGTCCTTTTAGCAGATAGTACTAGGAAATATATGTATTTTTATTTTTGAAATAAAAGTTTATACTGATACTCAATGATGTTTGTCCTTCCCTTAGCCTTTCTACTCCATTCCATTATCCCTTGTAGGTTACAAATTTCACTGTTTTACGATTCATCCTTTTTGTGTTTTTTTCCCCAAAATAGCAGATTTATGTATGTTTTCTGATTTTCCCTTGTTTCTTACACAAAAGGTACTGTATTATACAAAATCTTTTGCATTTTGTTTTTTTCACTTAACAGTATATCCTGGAAATCACTCCATGTAAGTTTATAAAGATCTTTCCTATTCTTTTCTCCAGCCGCATTGTACTCCTCTTTGTGCATGTTCCATAGTATTTAACCAACTTTCTATGCCTGGGCATTTAGGTAATTGCCAATAATTTGAAATTACAATGAATAACATTATGCTTGGGTATTTTTGTGTTGTTGTTGATGTCTCTTCAGGATAAGTTTATAGAAGTGAGATTTCTGGACTGGTTGAAAGGTAAATGCATGTGGAGTTTTGGTATGTATTGCTAAATTTCCCTCCATTGGTTTACCATTTTGCATTTTTTCCAGCAATGTAGGAGTGAGAGAGAGAGAGAGACAGAGAGGAAGAGTAAGCACCTTCTTCCTCAGTCTTTGCCAAAAGGGTATATTGTTAAACTTTGAATTTTTGCCTATCTGATAGAAAGCCTAGTATTATGTATTTGTATAGAATATAACTTTTATTTTTAAATCTCTGCATCTGATATAATATTTATTGTTATCTTTTTTGTTCATTAAGTCTTTATGAGGCTTATCCATTATATTTGGCTAAAAAGTTCATTCAGGTTTTTCCATACCATCTTATGGACAAACCTAAATGCACTTTTTTGGCCAACCCAATATAGTCCTTCTCAATGACCCAGCATGTGGTCAATTTTTTAATGTATGTTTGTATGAATGAGATATATTAGAAAGAGCAAATATCAGTGGATGGAATATAGTAGAAATAGGGCAATGTTTGGAGTCAGACAGACTTGAGCTCAAATTCCTTTCATAACTTAAGAGCTGTGAAGCCTTGAACAAGTTCCTCATCTTCTCTGATACTCAGTAGTCTCATTTGCAAAATGAAATAATAGTAAAATCTGCCCTCTGCATCTGTGGGTTCCACATCTGTGGATTCAACCAACCTCAGATCAAAAATATTAAAAAGAATTCCAGAAATTCCAAAAAGCAAAACTTGAATTTGCTGTGTGCCAGTAACTATTTACATAGCATTTATATTGTGTTAGGTATTATAAGTAAAATATAAATGGTTTAAATTATATGGGAGAGTGTGTATAGGTTATATGCAAATACTGAGCCATTTTATATAAGGGACTTGAGCACTGGAGGATTTTGGTACCCATGTCCTGGAACCAATCCCCTGAGGATACCAAGGGATGACTGTACCCAATTTGTAATTTTGGAAGGATTAGAAAATGTATATAAAAGAACCCGACACATCGTAGGCACTCATTATACAGAAGATTGTATTCTTTTTGCTCTTAACTTGATAATTTCCTTCCTTGGGACCTCTTTTTTTTCTTTCCTCAAAAATCTTAACTTTACAGCTTACCATGTGTTTTTAATTTTTATTTAAACAACTGAAGTTTATAAATTTATTTCTCAATTCTGCTTGGCCTCATTTCATGACTTGATATGTATTCATTATTTCCATTATTTTCTGAATGATATATCCTTGTATTATTCATTTCCTCTTTGGTCTAACGGTTATCAGAAGACTTAAAAGAATTCCAAATGGTTAGGGTTTTGTTTGTTGTTTTTTTTGGTTATAATTTTAAAAAATTGCTTTTAATGTTATTGCATTATGTCTAGAGAATGTGGCCTATTGAATTTCTATTCTTTGAATTTATTGCGATTATCTTCATATGATTAATATTTGGTAAACATTCTATGGATCTCTCACAAAGAGAAGGTTTATTTTCTGCAGAAGAGAGCAGAGTCAGGGGTCCCAGCTAGATTAAAATTCAGGTTCAATTATTCCAGAGCACAAAGCTGGGCAGTACCAGCCACACGCCATATGTGGCAAGAAGCCCTCTAGGCAACAACTTGAAATCTGTCCAAATGGGGATCTAGGCATATATATGCACATTTAGTGGATTGGGGTGCTGGTGGGTCCATTCAGGTTGCTGGGTGGAATTAGACGGTTAAATAAAGGTACCATAAGAGAGAACAGCATCAGGTATGTGGGTTGGACTCTCATCATACTGTCTGACGGGGGAACTGATCTTGGAGCAAGGCTGTGCTACTAGGTACAGGCACCTAGCAACACCGATGTGCCCTGGAGTTTAAATAACCTTCCTGGGAGCTCCCTCTATAGCTCCATAGCCTAGGAGGTGGAAAAATTGTCACCAGAGCCCAGGAAATGTTGCTGTTTTCTTTTCTCTCTCCCTCCTCTATAGAAAGGGCACCTCTAGGGTGGATCAGTGCTACAACAGGGCAGAAACGTAAGTTACAGATACAAGTGAAGTTATATAATAGTATGAATTATACGGGAGGCAACTCCCCTCCTCCATCGGGGAGAGGCCTGAGTACCAGCCACTGGCAGAGGAAGGCAAGGACAGGATGATATTGCTGAAGTGACTGGAGCAGACTCTGTGCTCAGCACTTTACATGCATCGTCATAGTCAGCTATCATCATCATCCCATTTCACAGCTGGGAAAGCTGAGGCTCAGGAAGATGAAGTGTGTTCCTCTTTTTTATTTCCTAACCTATTTCTTTAATAATAGCTTTCTTAAGATATAATCCACATACGAGACTCACCCTTTTAAAGTATACAATTTGGTGGTTTGGGTAGATATTCATAAGGATATGCAGCCATAATGACTATGCAATTTTAGAACATTTTCATCATCTCAAGAAATCCCATACCCATGAGCAGTCACCCCCGTTCCCTTGTCACCCTGGCAACCACTAATATACAGTCTCAGTGGATTTGCCTCTTCTGAGCATCTCATATGGAAGCATTCCTCTTAAGTGAATCGAAGAGCTGAGAACTGAAGTGTGTAAGGTGTGTGCCCAGAGCACCTTACCCTTTACGCTCTACTGCTTTTTTCCTGAAAACACAGGGACCAGCTAGTACAAAACTACACCCAGGATCCCGTCCCTGGAAAGATTATAAATATCTACATTTATATATATACATATATATATGCATATGCATATATATGTACATATATACACACATACATATACATTTATGTAAATATATAAAATATCATTTTTAAGTTTACGTTGCTCAAATACATTATTAAATTTGGGGGACATCTCTTTGCTCTGTCATAGACTGACGTGGCTTTTCATACCAATGGTTTTTGTTCCAGGTCTTTTGTTGCTGTTTTCTTGGATACGTGACAGTTTGTTATTATCATGGCTTTAGTTTTTCCTTGTGTTTTTTATAGAAGTGCTATTTTACACACTGACTATCCAATACACATCAAAAGGACACATGCACACACATCCAAAGGTTTTTCCACATCCCATCCATCACCACTGTACTTGTGATCTGTCACAGTTTTGTGTGAGACAATCATATGCCATCTTTATATGACAAGTGAGAGAAATAGTATTTCTCAGTGTAAACGCTGCTGTCTTCCAAAATGTGGACACTTAGTGTCTCTAAAATCTGATTCATTGGTCCATAGAGCTTCATTTTAATGTTTTTCACCGTACTTTTCAATAGCTCCTGGTTAAATGAGTTATCACTTCTTTGCAAAAATGAGACCATTGGATACTTTGGGGTGTGAGGATGTACAAAGGAGGCTTTGCGTCCTGATGTGTTTTCATAATGTCCCATAATATTTGTGTTAAAACATATTTACCATCTTCAGACTACAGGGGTGGAGTATCTTTGAATATCTGTTACAATGCTCAGAAAACAGAATCAACCCAGGTAATTACTGGGCAAGTCAAGATGCCTAAAAAACCACACCAGTTTCCAAAACGCAATTGGACGATGATCTACAAAGTCTGCCACTGTTATTGCACAATTGCCTTCTTTTCTAATAAGCTTTCAAGTTCCTTCCCTGCTGTTAATGGACTAAGATATAGAACAGGTATAGGATCTGGGCTTGAGAGGTGCCATTCTACTCCTAAAGTCTCTGCAGCTCCTTGTCAAGTAGCTGGTGGGCTGCCTGTAGGAAAGAGCTTGTATCCTCCAGTATCTTCCTATCTGACGGGTCATGAGTACCAACAGTTTTGGCCACTGGAAATATGAGACATTTTGATATAGCTGTTGTTGATCTGTTAACAGGGGTCTGAATACTTCAGATACATGAATTTTCCTGCCATTTAGATGTGCTGTAAGATCAAACTTCCCTTGAACAGAGGTACAGATGTGTCAAGACCAGAGGCTGATGATGGGATGCAAGACCGCCTTGTCTGACTTGAAGAGGAAGATGGAAAATGCATACTTTCTGTAGATGGGCTTGACTTCAAAAAATATCTTTGCAGACTCCCAGAAACAGTATGCTTGGAAGATGAAATCTTCGAATGACTGCAACACCAAAAACAGGGGTGGTGGCAAAGGTCAGGCTCTCTTGAAAGCGACCTGTGGGCAGCCAACATTCAAAAAGAGGCTGGAGGAGAGGGCTGTGAGCACAGGTGAGATGCCCTCAGACAACTCCCAGAGCAGACTGGGGACTTGGGGGAGGGGGCTGAGGGCCACCCAGCCAGCACCACGGGTTTAAAGATAACATAACCGAATCTGTACTGTCTGAGAAGTCTTAGGAAAGTTTGGCTTATAAATGAATAATAACTTAATAGTTTTGAATAGAGGACATGTGTAAAACACTAAAAATCGCATGCTCGTTAGAATTATGTTGTGATTAGGTGCTTTTGTAGATTTATCAAAACGTTGATGGGTAGCTCAGGGTAGGGGCAAACTTCCCATTTCCTGTGTTTATCACCATGGAATCAATCATTTGAGTGGGCCTTGAACATGGAGCGTTCACCTTGAAAGATTAAAGTCCAGGAGATAAATGTGTTTAATAAGCAATAGAGGGAAGGCTGGCTGTCCCGCTGCCAGGTACTTCAAAGAGGAATTTACCTTGGTGATTTAACCACACGGTCCAGGGTCTGGCCCTTTGTTTTTCAGGTGCAAAAACTGAGAAAATTGGTTTTGTCAGCACACTGAGGTAAGATCAGTTTACTGGGCCCTCAGTCATACTAACCAAGTTCACAAGAGACAGGTGTGTAAATCAAAACACCATTTTATTAATTTACCATGACAAGTGGAATCAGCCAGGAGATCAGACACATATTCTGTTTCAAGGACATTCTCTCCCTGCCGTGAAGTCTACGTGGGAAGTCAAATTATCATCAGTAGACAGGCAGCCTGCCATCTGAGGAAGAGGGAGGTGGCTGTCTGATTGGAAGGTTAGAGGAAGCCGGATGCTTCGCTGTCTATCAAAGGGATTTACCTAGAGGGGATCAGACGACTGAATTCTCGTGGCAGCTCACTGCTCCAGCACCGACCTGGGCGCTCCCAACTCCCTCTAGCCGTGGACACTGCTTTGTCCCGAGCTGGCCACACCTCTGGGCCGACACGTTCATTCTCCAGCTGTGCCGATTTCACTGACTAGCTTACAGCCCCGTCACCTAGTGAGGCTGGAAAATGGACAGTTGTCCCAGAGTGACCCTAACCTAGGGTCTGCAGTGCCTGTCGCGCTCTGCTGCGGTTAGGAAGCCTTATATAATCACGTGTGATCAGTGTGTAGACCAAACAACCCCTCCAGGCTTTGCCTGTCAACATCTAGGCCAGTTCCAGCCGGGCAGAGGAGGCTAATGAATTGTTAATGGTGGGTGATCAATGCTTTTATCCCAGAACACGGACTGCCTCTTCTCTGCTGCCCGAATTGAACCCAGAGTGAGCTGCTGCTGGGAGCCGAGTTGATGAAAGAGCCGTGCTACAGTTCTAGAATTATGGGCTCATGCTCTGCCTCAGCCCTCGTGCATAATAGTCGAAATGCTCAGGATCTTAACTGACACTTTAATGAAAGGAAGGAAATAGCCTAAAGGTAACAGCTCTGGGTTGGTTTGCGGGGAAAGTGGCGTTCAGGGCATTCACTGCTTTGGGCGCTGCCCTTTGGTCTAATGTGACTGTCTTCCCCAATCATCCCTTCCATAGGCACCTCTCTTCCCAACAGAATGACCCATGTGAGCCTCTACCTGACTTAAATACATTAATAGATAACAGTTACTGAGGCTTGTCATTTGCCAGACTCTGTTCTAAGCCCGTTATATAATTCATTCACTGACTCTCCACAACGATCCTGTGGAGTTTGGTACTATTATTATCTTCATGTTACAGATGAAGAAATTAGACAGAAAAGCTAAGTAACTTGCCCAAGGTCACTAGTTAATAAGTGGCAGAGCCAGAATCCAATACCCATCAGTCTGACTCCTGAGCCTGTCCTTTTAGCTGCAGTGTCCAACGAAGCTAAATGGTTTCTCTAAATGTCCTCAGCTCTCCCCATAGAACTGTTTAAATTTTAGCAGACTAGACTAGCTCATACTTAATTTCCAGGAATCTGCTTAAAAATTGGGATATTTTAACAACAAATATTTGATTCTACTAGTTGTACATCCTTGCATAAGTCCTTTATCCCTCTGGAACTCAGTTTGTTTAAAATGAGAGGGCTAGACTCTAACTTCTCTTCCAATATTGACTTTCTGAGTTGACTACCATGACCTCTGCTACTACCTTGTATTTGTAGGACTGTTAACCATTTACATAAATTCCTTTATTTTTCCATGAAAAAACCATGGAGTCAAGAAGTAATACCTTTATGTTTTCAGAAATAGCTATCACAGTGTTGGATATCGTAGGTACTGCTTATACATCGAAGAACTGATTCTCATAATCATCCTGTAAGATGGGCAGGAAATATTATTATCTTCGTTATACAGATGAAGACACTGATGCTTAGAGAGCCTTAATAAATAACCTAAAACCATAGAGTTCATTTCTATACCCTGCTTCATTTCCATCCATCCCTCTATGGTGTTGTAAATGTGCCTGTGCTTCTACAGCAGCAGATTCTCAAGTAATAAACAACAGTACAGAGTGCATTTCCTAGACAGCTGTCTGCCAGAGAAACAGGAAGATTGTGCCTGGTATAAGGTAACTTTTCTAGCTCATTTAAGAGAACACATTGAATACTGAATACTGCGGGTAAATGTCATTTTCAAACTGAGGAATTGGTAGCAAAAGGTGAACATTCCGTTGCTCTTTGTTGACTGAATTAGAAATCCTCGGTGTTGAACAATGACTCATGCAAGGTCACCAGGAATTTGATGCAATGAGAAGATAGCTCGAGTGACTTAGACTTCAACATTGTAGGGCAACCACCTTTTGTTATGTGCTAAAGTAGTCCAGATTTCTACAAACCCCAAATCTAATGGAGATGAAAACAGCTCGTCAAAAATTGGATTCACACTTTGATCAATTAGGGTTTCATATGTGATCCTTAATGACTTTCACCACCGAAGATTTTCCAAAGAGATACTCTTTGAGCAGGGAAGAAAAAGAGTGCTAATGATCTTAAGATCTTTCTAAAGTTTTATTCCTGGAGGCTCTGTTCTCTGAGAGCTCTTCAGCTCCTCCAAGCTTCAGAGTCTCCAGACTTCAAAAGGAATGTTGGCCTCAGACGGGATGATCTGATGGGAAAATAGAGCTCCATGAATACATCAACTCTAATTAGCAGCATGAAAAGACTCTTCCTTGGAGATGCTTGGGTATGGTCAGGACTGAGAAACATGTGACAGGAGGAAAGGGCTGAATGAGATGAGAAAGTCTGAGAGTGACTTTAGCTGGAAAGCATAATGGGCAGCTTGAACTCCTGTGGCCCATAGAAAAGCAAAGCCTAGAAATACGTCTGGCTATTACGGGCACCTCTGCGTGCTTTTCTTCCTGGCGAAATGGTTAGGCTCCTCTGCAGCTGCTGCTTTTTCAGAAATGCCTTTGAGGGGCAAGAAATAAACAGCTGGACATAGTTATAATGGCATATTGTTTACCCCATTCACCTACAGAAGTTTGTACACTCATGTAATCGTGAGCAACTCGAGGGCAGGGATATTTTCTTTTAACGTCTTTAGCTCCTTTTTTTTCTCCCCCTCATCCCTCCTTACTATCCACAGATAGGTTCACATTGTTTCTTGAATGAATCTCCAGTGGGGTCCCCAATAATTGTTTAATTAGAAAATAGTCTTCCACGAATAATACAAAATTTAAGTTCACATGACCAATATCTGCTGAAGAGTGGTATACTGAGGTGTTTTATGGCTTTTGTTGCTATTGCAAATGGGTTTTTCCCTCACATGGTATCTTTTAAGCAGTTATTTTTAGTGGGTAGGAGACCTATTGCACTGATTAGATGTTGCCACAGGAATGCTGTATAACAAACCACCTGAAAACACTGTGGATGACAGTGACAATCATATTTTCTCATGGTTTGGGGGTCAGATGGGGGGTGGCTCACATAGTCTGGACTCAGCCCAGCAGCTCTGCTTTGAACTGTGGATCCGTCTGGCTGGCGCAGCTCTTACTCTGTAGATCTTCACTAAGGCCCAGGGTGATGGCAGTAGTACTAGGTACCAAGCAGGAAAACCAAGTGCTTTTTAAGGCTACTGTGGGTTGATCTGTGCCCCCAAAAGATATGTTGAAGTCCTAATCTACCCCCTGCTACCTGTGAATATGCCCTTATTTGGAAGTAACGTCTTTGCAGATGTAATCAAGTTAAGATGAGGTCAAACTGGGGGGTGGCTCTAATCCAATGACTGGCATCCTTATAAGATGAGAGAAATTTGGACACAGACACACAAGGAGAAGGGCATGTGACAATGGAGGCAGAGATTGGAGTTACGTTGACACAACCAAGGAACTCCAAGGATTGCCAGCAACCTCCGGAAGCTCAGACAGAAGCATGGAACACATTCTCTCTTTGAGCTGCCAAGAAGGAACCAGCCCTGCCCACACCTTGATTTTGGACTTCGGACCTCCAGGACTGTGAGGGAATACATTTCTATTCTTTAAATTCTGAGCCACCACGTTTGTAGTAATTCGTTACGGCATCCCCGGGAAACTAATACAAGGCCCAAGCTTCTCACTTCTGCCCACATTTCCTGGGCTAAACCCCAAATCAAGGGGCAGCAGGAACATGCTGAACCATTGTGAGGCCATGGCAAGAGTGTAGATATTGGAAGAGGTGGAAATGGGGATAATCATTTAATCTACTACACATAAGATGCAGAATATATAAGAAAACTTTATATCCTGAGGTATCTTTAGGAAAGACAGTAGAATCTAATGGTTAATAGCATAGGTCTTGTGTTAAGAAAGTTTGGGGCTTGAATCCTTGTTCTAACACTTTCCACCTGTGTGATCTCAGGTAAATTACTTACCTGCAAGCATTGTTTCCTATATTTGTAAAATGAGACCAATAATTTTGCCTATCTCACAGGACTCATTAATATCATGTGAACTGATGTTCATTAAATGCTTATTTTAGTTGTTGACATAAAGCGGGGGGCCAATGTATGTTACCTGTTACCATTATTATTGTTATAGTGATAAAACAGGAAAGGACTTGGAAATACAGGTAATATTTTCCTATTGGGATTTTAGAGGTGAGAAGAAGGTCAGCTCTACAAAGGTTGTGCAAAATCAAAGTGTGATTTATAAAGCACAGTACGATCTATGTTAGTGATCCTTTGGGTAGACATGCGTTGTACCTCATGAAGAATGGGGAGAGCCTATTTGCCTGGAGAATTGCCAGTTAAAGAAGAGTTTGAATTGAGATAAAGCAGGAGGAGATAAAGTTCCCAGCTACAGAGGAATAAGGGGCTTGGTCAGGAAATTCACAGGGAGAAACACTGAAGTGGGGGGCTGGGGAGAGGCAGAAACAGTACTCAGAGCTTTTGACATCTTTGTGCCACCACGCAGAGCCTTGGAATTAAGTGGCTAGAACATAAAAATATAATCTCAGGAGCTGATTGCCTCGACCTATGTGATGGAACTCGGAATTTTAGTATGGGGATGGGATAAATATGCCTTTTTCAAAGGAAACCAGTATATGAGAAGGGGATGTGGCCCTATGTATGGAGCAATGTTTACCTGCTGGGGGAGCCACAGACCCAGGGAAGCTTGCACAGAACCTGTGGGAAGAGATCAAAGAAGAGAGACTCAAGATGAATTGTTATTTGAGTCTTCTTTATGTCGCATGATTAGATGAAAAAAGTTATTGTGTCAATTTCAGCAAATGTCAGATAATAATACAGATAATAATGGGGGTGGGTAGAGGAACGGGGAACTTTACCTCCCAGGACATGGAAGTTCCTCATTAGGCTGAAAGCAGCAGATACCACAAGATTTTGACCTTCCTTAAGTGTAGATGAAGCCGAAAAGGGAACAGTTATTATAGAATCTTATTTTTTACAGACAGTGAGGAATTTGGGGGAAGTATTATTAATAAACAAGAACTAAAATTTGCAATGTGCCAAGCACTTATGTAAATCATGATATACCTTACCACATTTAATCCTTGCAGTGACTTTATGAGGTTGGTGCCTTTTCATCTTTGTTTTACAAGTGAGGAAATTGAGGCAAAAGAGGTTGTCAATTGCTAGAGGTCACACAGGAAGTGACAGAACTGACTTCAGAGTACATGCCGTTCATCATTGAGTTACCCTGCTCTCACTGCCTAGAGTGGGCACAATATGTATGTGTATGGGAGACTTTGGGAAGAAGGTGGCCCCAGGGAGTCTAGTGGACGGTGATCGGAGCAAGCCACCCGATGCTGAAGGTCCAGGAGATCGGGGATCAAGTGGCCACAATATAGGCTTAGGAAACGTGCGTCTGCAATCAATGCTTTTACCAATTTGCAAGTAAAATCACACCTTTGTTCAAAGACAGACAACTGCCCTCTTGTTATATGTACTGACTCCATCATTTCCTGAAACTCTCATGCAATTCTGCACCTTAGGATCTTTGAAAAGACTGTTCCACTGCTTGGAATAGCATTTCATCACTCCTCTACCTGGCAACCTTCTACCTTTCCTTTAAGGCTCAGCTCAAGTGGCATCCCCTCTTCTGAAGCCTCTTCTATCTCCTTGGCCAACTGTGAGCTCTCTGGGGCAGAGACAGTGTCCTCCTAACCTTGTCTGAGCTCTTTAGGACGAGCACCGAGCTTGGCACAGGTAGGTATCAATGCATATTGAATGGATAGACACATCAGTATAAGTCCATATATTAGGCACAATTAAATAATCAATATGAAATGAGCAGCACACTGGGCTATCCGTCTAGTATTTTGAAAGCATGCTATTGCTTATTCTAACTGAATTGCAAAAGTTAAAGATGCATGCAACCTATTTTCTTTTTGAAGGAAAATCTGTCTTGCTGTTTCATGCAAGTAGATATAATACACTCATAATAAAACAATCTGTTATGAGAATGGCAAATATTTCAGGGAAATTTCAATGGAATAAGTTCTTTGTGGTTTTATTACTTAATCCTCTGTAAAAATGACTGAAAAGGGCTTCCCTGGTAGCACAGTGGTTGAGAATCTGCCTGCCAATACAGGGGACACGGGTTCAAGCCCTGGTCTGGGAAGATCCCACATGCCGCGGAGCAACTAGGCCCGTGAGCCACAACTACTGAGCCTGCGCGTCTGGAGCCTGTGCTCCTCAACAAGGGAGGCCATGATAGTGAGAGACCCGCGCACCGCGATGAAGAGTGGCCCCCGCTTGCCGCAACTAGAGAAAGCCCTTGCACAGAAACGAAGACCCAACACAGCCAAAAATAAAAAATTAATTAATTAATTTTAAAAAAATGACTAAAAAGACAAAAGGTATTAAAGAAGGGAATGGCTCCAAATATTAAAGAGGGAAGCAGAATAGCTGAACAGGAATTTATGATTAAAGAAGATTTATGCAAATCTCAAGAGCGCCTTAAAAGTTAATCTTTAAAAACAAATCCCTTTAGTCTGAGCAGATTATGCTTAAGAAAATCTTTTTGAGTAAATCCATGGGAAAATTTGTTTTAATTTCACAACTTAAAGGAAAATAGTATACATTTGTAATAGCAGTTTAGGATTTATTGTTTTAGGTAAAGTCACACCAAAAACTGTTTCTCTTTGATATACCCTGCCCACGTGTTTTCTAGGTTAGAAGTTCTTATTTCAGCCAAAATATGTTATTAGTTACAGTGAGTTATCCAAATTTATTTTTCAAGTAAAATACTATATCAGAAAAGAAAACTGGAAAAAAAAAACAGAAAAGAAAACTGTTCTTTTTGAAGGATAAGTCAATGAAATGTTGGCTTGTTAGAGTTCATAGAATAGGAAATGGGATCCAAGTATACATTTTCTCAGATAGGGATAGAATAAAAGCAATTACAACAAATCTCATTACTTGTTGATGCATACCCTTGCTCTAATCAACTAAGAAGAAAATAAGCTACCAACATGTAGAAATGTGAGTTTTAAGCATTTATGTATCTCATAGTTCCTGTACAGCGTTTGAATGGACTGAACAATAATATTCAAGTCCACACCAGACACATGTGCCAAATACGCCCGCCTCAAAAGCTCAGGTGGCTCTGTGCTATTGTCTCTTCTCTTTGTAAGGTGTTCCTACCTAGACCTTGGAGACTAAAATAGACTAGATCAAGAAATTTCAGGATTGGGAGGAATTTAAAAGCTGATTGCAAGAGCTCTCATTTATTGAGTGGTTACTTTGTTCCAGTAGCTGTGGAAAGCCCTCCTCATGAGTTATCTCATTTCATTCTCAAACAGCCCTACTAAATCAGTATTATTAACTCTAGGCTTACAGATAAGGAGACTAAGGTTTTGAGAAGTAAGTGCCCCAAAGTCTTAAGTCTGTTAAGTGGTGGAGCTGGACTTAGGATATAGGTCAGACTCCAGGGTCCCCTTTGAACCTGAACATTGCATTACTATATGCTACTATGCATTTGAAGTTTTCTTACAAAAAGTCCCACAGGTGATCCTGGCCCATGTTTGAGGACTGTCATGATATTGTGAGCCCTGTAAGATCAGAGATGGCAGGGACTTTTTTCTTACAACTGTACGCGATATATATGGCATACAGCCTCAACAGCTGTTCTTATTTGTTGAGTAAACAAACTCCCCTTATGTGCATATCAATTCTTCATGTGTCTTGAAAGAATTAATGTAATCATATAATTCTTCTGGTCCATTAAAAAACATAGCTTTTAACAAATGAGAAAACGTAAGTCTAAAAAGGTTGAATGAGTTGACCAGTGTCCCACAGCAAGCAGTCAGTGGCTTATATCTCTCTCCCCTGTCTATGCTTGGCGCCAAAAGATGTCTATCTACTCTGTCTCTGATTTTCTGTTTGCCTCCACTTTCTGTCTCTCTGTTATTCTGTGCCTTTCTATCTCCCTCTTCTCCTTTCTCTCCTGTAAGCCAGAGAGCAGAGACCGTACCATTTTATGTGGCTTTAACCATCTCTGCATCCCAGAACCTAGCAGGCTCTTAAAATATTTAAATGGATGAATCACTAATGAAAACATAGTTTTTATCCACAACACCATCATTCCCTCTCTTTTTAGACCCAAGATGACTCTCTGCTGTATAAATATTTCTGTAATTTGTAATTACCGAATGTATTTCTGTAATGTATAGATGAATTTGTAAGTCATACTTTTGTGAAACAACAGGAAAGCTGCAAAAAAGAATGCTCACTGGATGTGATTCAATGACCTCTTAAGTCTGTAGTAGTTGTTGTTTTCAATCCCTGAGAAATTGTATTTGTTTTAGTTAATTTTCTTCCTTGCCTCATTGAGTAGTATAGATGAGTATACCGTTCAGAGCTGTGATCTTAGATTTGTCTTCTAGAGAACTTCTAAAACAATCAGGATCATTGCACAGATGGGGTGAGAATATGCAGATTTCCACCTTTCCTGAAAGCAGCTGACAGTTCTAACATGTGGCTCTGTGTTCTGTGGCATAGTGAGAGGGATTTCCCCCCCTACAAATCACAAGGCATCCGTTCTGTAAAAAATGCAGGCCGTGTACAGTAGCAGGTGCAGAATTGCTGGTGGCCTTCTAGCTCTAAGGACCATATTGCAGTTCTTTCATGCTTAGAAATGCTCTGTAGGAAGATTTCAAGGGTAAATTTGAGAAGCACTAGAAGGCTAGCATCTTGTGCCCATATGCAAATAGGCTAATTTGTGGGTTCTCTTGGCATGGTCCTCTCCTTGTTTTGGCAATGACACGGCTAAAGCACCTTTAATGATTCCCACCAAGTTTTGCCCCAAAGTATGATTGCAGGCAACATTAGACATCTGCTATGAGGTAGCTATGCCAACATTAGCTATAGGAATAGAGAAAGCATCTCAACACTAAACAAATTCAAGAAAGTCTTGGGCTTCCCTGGTGGCGCAGTGGTTGAGAGTCTGCCTGCCGATGCAGGGGACACGGGTTCGTGCCCCGGTCCGGAAAGATCCTACATGCCATGGAGCAGCTGGGTCTGTGAGCCATGCCCGCTGAGCCTGCGCGTCCGGAGCCTGTGCTCCGCAACGGGAGAGGCCACAACAGTGAGAGGCCCGCGTACCGCAAAACAAACAAACAAAAAAAAAGAAAGTCTTAGAGCCACCCTACCTCGCAGGAAACACCAGACATTTCAGAGTCCCATGTCTGCCGGCATCTTCCTACCCTACCTGCCTACAAAGATGTCTGTGCTGGCAGGCTGCTCACAAGTGCACCAGTCAATGTGGGCATCTCAGGACACCTC
This sequence comes from Neophocaena asiaeorientalis asiaeorientalis, assembly GCF_003031525.2. NCBI lineage: Eukaryota > Metazoa > Chordata > Mammalia > Artiodactyla > Phocoenidae > Neophocaena > Neophocaena asiaeorientalis. Next base: position 12,477,169 of record NW_020175192.1, read on the forward strand.
GTCCTTTAATGTGAAGGGCTTCCAAAGATGAGAAGCTTAACCTCTAATCATTTTATGTTGCACAAAAAAAGGAGGGGCCGGGGGAGGCAACCACGCCTTCCACTCCACAAGTGTAGCAGAAAGAATCTAAGGCAAGTAAAGCTAAAGCCTGTGTCACCCAATGCTATTTGTAAAAGGGATGAAGGTGAGGGAAGGGGAGGGGAGGCACTTAAATTGTTACATGAAGACAGTCTGGGCTCTAATGCCTTCCTTTGTCAGTTCACTCAGCCCTCTGTTATGTTTGCCTCACTTGACTGTGGAAAGGGGCTGTGTCCCAGTTCTCCATAATTTTTCCTGGTAATTCTGACTATTAAGAAGGTTTTCTAGGTCATGGTAGTAATGGACTGTTTTTCTTCATAGTCAGGAAAGCTGTACCAGTCAACATGCTGGGAGGAGGTGTAAGTACAGTTGCCAAAGTTGCTGGTGGGGGGCGACCCCTAGTTGCATAGCACTTAATAGCTTAAAAGGCACTATGTGAAATGTCCCTATTTTACAGATGATGAAAGAGAAGAAAGAGTGATACTGAATGACTCTACCAGGGCCTCGGGGCTCATGAGTGGCAGAGGGGGCTTGAACCCAGGTTTCACAACTCTGTGATCTTACTAAGCGTGTTCTCCAAAAGCAGTGTCTTCCAACACGTTTCCTTTGCTCCTTTTATTTTTTTATTTTTTAAAATTTATTTTGTTGAAATATAGTTGATTTACAATGTTGTGTTAATTTCTGCTGTATAGCAAAGTGATTCAATTATACATATATATATTCTTTTTCATATTCTTTTCCATTATGGTTTATTACAGGATACTGAATATAGTTCCCTGTGCTATACAGTAGAACCTTGTGTTTATCCATTCCATATACAATAGTTTGCATCTGCTAATCCCAAACTTCCAATCCATCCCTCCCCCACTCTCTTTCTCCCTTGACAACTACAAATCTGTTCTCTATGTCTCTGAGTCTTTTCTATTTCATAGATAAGCTCATTTGTGTCATATTTTAGATTCCACATATAAGGGATGTCATATGTATTTGTCTTTCTCTTTCTGACTTATTTCACTTAGTATGATCATCTCTAGGTCCATCCATGTTGTTGTAAATGGCATTATTTCATTCTTTTTTGTGGCTGAGTAATATTCCATTGTATATATGTACCACATCTTCTTTATCCATTCATCTGTCTATGGGCATTTAGGTTGTTTCCATGACTTAGCTATTGTAAATAGTGCTGCTATGAACATAGGGGTGCACATATCTTTTTGAATTATAATTTTGTCCAGGAGTGAGATACATGTCCAGGAGTGAGATTGCTGGATCATATGGCAACTCTATTTTTAGTTTTTTGAGGAACCTTCACACTGTTCTCCATAGTGGCTGGACAATTTACATTTTCACCAAGAGTGTAGGAGGGTTCCCTTTTCTCCACACCCTCTCCAGCATTTGTTATTTGTAGATTTTTAATGATGGCTAATTCTGACCGGTGTGAGGTTGTACCTCATTGTAGTTTTAATTTGCATTTCTCTAATATTTTGCAATGCTGGGCATCTTTTCATGTTTTGTTCCTTTTTTGACTGGTGTGTTGTCACGATGGTGGTTAGGACTATAATGAACAGGCAAGACCATGGAACTGCAAGAGACTGTGACCATGGGGTAGCTCCTTTTATATGTGTGCTCCCCTCAACCAGCAGCCCAGGAGCTGCACCCTCTGCCCTAGGACCCCCAGGCTCACTCCCCAGGCTTTGGAAACTGGTTACACCTCAGCTTCCAGGTGAATTTTCCTCTCCTTTTATCATGCCTATAGCTTACTGCAGCCCATACCTTCACCAATGTCACTCACAGTCTTTGAGATATAGTGTGAGTCTTTCTTTCTGTAAATAAAAATTTCCTTGTTGCTGCACAAAACAGCATCGTTAAACATTATGCTCCCATATAACAAGTATCGCCTTTCCTCCAATTTCCAATAATATTTCTCTCACTTTCTATTGGGCCTTCCCCAGCATCCTCCTCAAAAACTATCAGGCTTCTACTAACAATATCTTTAACATCCTCTAGGCTTTCACTAATTGTCTCCTCAAGGTCCTTCCAGCTTCTTCCCACTACCAAGTCTAGATCCACACCCTCGATTTAGGTTTTTGTTATAGCTGCACCCACTTCCAGGTACCAAGACCTTCATACTCCAGATTTATCCCAAAGCTTAGTGACTTAAAGCAACAATAAACATTTATTATCTTGCTTGGTTCCTTTGGGTCATGAATCCAGGAGTTTAAGCAGGTGGTTTTGGCTCAGGATGTCTCATGAGCTTGCAGTGGAGGTGCTGACTGAGGACTGGCATCACCTGAAGGCTCGACTGGAGCTGGAGGACCCACTTCCATGATAACTCACATGATTGGCAGGTTATGTTGGCTCTTGGCTGGCTCTTGGTTCTAAGGCTGCTTAAGTATCATCACGTCATGGAAGCTGGCTTCCTCCAGAGCAACTGATTTAAGAGACCAAGCTGGAAGTTCCAATCTCTTTTATATCATCATTTCCACAAAATCCTGGTTGTTACATGGTCATTCTTATTAAACATGGGAGATTATACAAGGGGCATGAAAACCAGTAACTGGGGATCACTGGGCACCTCTTGAAAGCCAGCTATTACCACTTTTTCCTGTAATTAATAATTGCCTAATTTTGTTTACTTTTTCAGTTTTATATGTATTAAGCCCTCCTTTCCCCCTAATGCTTCAACATCTTTCCAACACCTAGGAATTATTTTTCTAAACACTGAAATATATCAGATTATTTACATTTTTTCCCTTATGGACATGTTCCTTTCATATCCCTCCATCTTTCTGCTCCATCTGATCTAGTTCTATTCTAGGCTGGATCCACTCTTTGTCATCCTAGGTATTCCCTTCACCATTATTTTGTGTTGTAATTCTTGTTTTCTGAATTCCAAGTCTTTCTCTTTGTTGAGTTTTGCCTTCATTTTGCCAAAGCACAGGCTCCAGGAGTTTGAGACGCACTGCACGGGAAATAAATTTTTTGAGTTCTGTGTATTTGAAGGTATCTTTATTCTACCCTCACTTAATCCTTGGCTGTCCTCTCATGAGCTTGGTGCATGTGGGTAGAGTTTGTCCAGTTGTAAGGTCCTTTGTAGGGTGTCAGGGAGCATGAAGATAATATTGTTTCCCATTGCTAGACCCTTACTATTTATTGTGTAGATATCACTCCTCTGGGGCTACTTATTTCTCCAAAGAAGAATCGTCCCCTCTCCTCCCTGGAGTGGGAGGGAGATATACCAAACTGCTGCATTTGAGGAGCAAACCAAGGCAGAGGACTAAGGGCTTCACAGTTCACCATGTACGCCCTTAATCACCCTGCTTGTAGCACCAAGCTTCCCTGGCCCTTATCTGTGCCTTGTGTCCCCAATCTCCAGTTCAGTTGCTCCAGAAAACAAATCAAAATCCTCCCTTTTCTCATAGGAGAATGAGCAGAGGGATGGTTACCTGGCTCTTCAAGGTAGGGTGGCTCCTGTTGGTTCAACAGCTCAATGTGGACCTTTGAAATAACTAACCCGTTTTCTACCCTGCACCATTACCAACTCCATTAGCAGCTTTTTATGATCTACTTTCATCTTCTAGGCTAAATCAATCTCTCATGGATTACTCTGCTTGGGCTGCCATAACAAAATACCGTAGACTGAGTGGCTTAAGTAGTAGAAATTTATTTCTTACAGTTCTGGAGCCTGGAGGTCTGATGGAGGTACGAGTAGGGTCAAGTTCTGGTGAGGATCTTCCTGGCTTGTATGTAGCTGCCATCTCCCTGTATGCTCACATGACTTCTTCTTTGTGTGCATGCACTGAGAGAAAGAGAGAGATCCCTCTTCTTATAAGGAAACTAATCCTATCAGATCAGGGCCCCTCCCCTATGACCTCATCTTACCTTAATTACCTCCAAATGGCCATTATATTGGGAGTTATGCTTCAACATATGAATTTTAAGGGAACACAATTTGGTCCAAAGCACCCCATCTGCTTCCTATTTCCCCCCAATTTATAGAAATCTTTTAGCTTTTGTTTTCCCCTTTTCCATTTCCATTCTCTTTGCCCATAGGTTAATACCTTTTTTCAATTTCTTTCCTATTTTTTAAATTGGGGATTTGGAAGGGAAAAAAGATAACAGTAAGTCCAGGTAGAGGATTCCAACCTGTGAAACAAAAATCATAACACAGAAACTTGAAATAAAAGAAAGTCAACCAAAAAAAAAAAAGTCAACCAGATGGGCTGGTGGGTGGGACCTACCCGTGTTGCCCCAAATGAACATGCCCTTTCACACTCCAGTCTTGCAGAAGATGAACCTTTACACCTTCACTGAACAGGAAAACACTGTCCCTTCTCTGGCACCCAACCCACTTTCAAGCATCTGTAGCCAGTGCTGCTGGCCTGAATTCCAGAGCCAAAGAAAGCAGATGGCTTTCAAACACTGATTAATCACTGCTCTTCCTTCACTTAGGTTTCCAGCTGTGATTCACTTCTCCTTGCTGGCATGGAGTCATTTCTGCTGGTTTCTTTTCTTCCTGGCCAAATGTGAGAAGTACTCCTGTCTTTTACTAAATTTCTTTGGTCATCAGCTCCACATTGCTGGTGGTTGGCATTGCTTTTTAGCTTATAGCCACCTTAGGCTATAAAGTTCATCTGTTATGGCGTGAAGAAAATCTACCCTTGTCTAGCTCTTTGACCTCTGATTTCATGGCGTGGTTAATACGAAGCAGAAAGTCAAACTGAAGGAAACCTCTATGGATCAGAGAAGTCTTTCTGTATGTCTCCTAGAGTTGGACCCAAGAGAGAAGTCACCTTCGGGCTTTTTAGCTTCTTGTTTAGCCTAATTTCAAAGTCACACGGCATATACAAAACCAAAATGGAGCGATCAATGATGAAGCCTTAGAGTCTGGTGAATTGTTGGTCAGATTTGTTAGTGCTGAAATAGTACATCTTGCCACATGGTTTGGGGGGGGTGTAGCAATCTCTCTTAGCCACCTCTTTTCTCTAAGCAGTGGCTCTGAATCAGAGATGTACATCAGGATTGCCGTGGAAATTCTGCCATAAGATGTATGTCCAACCCCTACCCTGAGAGTTTATTAGAGCTAAAGCATTTGTGTTTTGGAAGAGCTCTCCAGGTGATTTTGACTAAGAAGCATTGCTCTAAAGGAATATCTCTAAGGTGAAAGAGGCAGCACAGTAATAATTATTAAAAAAAATAAAAACTCTGGATACCTGGGTGTGGATTCTGGCCTCAGCTACATTACTTCTCTCGTTAGTAGGGAGACTGTACAATTTATCGTCCACATCAGGATACATCTGAGAGTAAAAGAGGGAGCTATTAATAACTATGTCGGGACAAGAGGCATAGATTGAAACTGTCCAGACAAACCAGTCACCCTACTCATTAGTCAAATGAGAGATTGGAGTAGACAACTCTGAGGTTCCTTTCAGAGTTATGATTCTATAATTCATGACCGCTGGGACAAGTACAAAATATGTTTTCATTCCAAATGCCTGCAGGACAGAGTTGTTTAGGCATCACCTACTCTCAGGGAAGCTGAAATGACAAACACATGCAGCTTACAGGCTGAGACCTGACAGCTCTAAGGCTGAGAGGCCAGGGAGATAAAGCCAACAGGAGTGGGTGACCTTCCCAGAGCAAAGGTATCAAAAGGTGTGGGTCAGCGGGGACAGATTCACAATCAGGATTTGTCAGAAGCAGCTGCTATTAACATTGGAACCCCAAGGATAGGAATGAATGATATTCGAGGTCTGTTGACATTTATACACACTTCTGGATCATACTCCATTATACTCTGAGACATTTACACACATTTCTGTATTATCTTCCAATATGTTACACAAAGAATGTGTATAGCTATTTCCATGGTGCTTCTCTGCCATGTGACACCATTAGGGAAGAAAGAGTTTAGGTCCATCACATGTTCTGGTTGGTTATAAATTAGTACATAAATTATACCATAGACAAATTACCAGTTTTCTAAAAATCAAGGTGTAATATAATACCCCTTCAACCCCCGCCCCCAATCCTGTTCATTTTATCTTTTATACTTTAGAAAGCACTTCAGGGCTCTGCACTGGCATAATAAAGATCATGTCACGCTGTAGCTGGGATTAGCCTAATAGAATCCATGATATCAACAAGTTTTAGTGAATGCAGAAAAGTTAAGCTCAGTACAGTCTGATTTTTATGGCTTTTTTCTACTTTATTTTTTATATTGGTGCTTATTGAGTACATATTAAAGAAAATCTTTAGACACCAGGATATAGTGAGAGGGACTGAGCAGATGACACTACCGTCACAAAACCACGCAACAGTTTGCAATTTCAGGAGAGCGGGCTGAACTCTTTGGCTTGTGCAGTTTAAGGCATTAGGAGAATTAGCAGAATTGTGGGGGGAGAAGATGGGAGAAAAGAAAGAGGAGGAGGAAGGGAATGAGGAGAGGGGAGATAAAGAGAGAAGGAGGGAGAAAGGAAGGAAGGGAGAGAGAGAGGAGAGAAGGAAAGAAAGAAGGAGGAGGAGAAGGATGGAGGGAGGAAATAAAGGAGATACTTAAATATATAAAAAGAGAAGAAAATAGAAATATGGAAACAGTACCAGAGAGGGGAAGAGAAGGCGGGTACACACACATACACACACACATGCACACACACACAAACGTGTGTGTGTGTGTCTCTAGGAGAACAAAAGTAAACCCTAGGTTAGAATTTTTAGTCAAAACAGAGAAGAGTCCTGTATCCAAACATAAGAAACGGAATGGCTCACATCGCTGCTGAAGCTATTTTGATGAACACGGTCCAGCTCATTTCACGTGGATTGAGGCTCACAATGTTTGGAAGGAGAGTGCACACCGCGGCTGTGCTTTAGGGGTGTAATCAGAGGGACTGGCATTGATGGAGAGCTTTCTCCCACCGCTCCAGGAGGAAGCTGGCAGATTCTGAACAGCTCTGTTTCCACAACTGTGGCTGCGTCATCTGTTTGTCAGAATCCGTGCCCTGCATGCGTGCGGGATGAGAACACGCTTAGCCCAGGATTAGAATTCTGGCTGCAAAATGGGTTTTGCTTCTTACCGATTCTTACCTGGGGCAGAGAGCAGCCATACAGCAAGGAGAAATTGCTATTGTCTGGCAG